>NC_069504.1:611665400-611965400 GCF_027579735.1 Bombina bombina | reverse complement strand
ATATAGTTCTGCAGTTATTAACACGATGATAACATGTAATGCACAGGATTTTTATAAAACAAAATCTTTTTTCAGATTTTTAAATAAAAACATGTCAACAAATTCCTTCACCTAAATTGTGATACTGTTTATTTTCTGCTATAAAACTAAAAATTATACCATTTGCTGGAGCTTTAGTTTTAACGTTTCTTTCCTAATTACTCAGATTCCAAGCCAAAAGCATATACATTTCTTTCAAAGTCACTTGGCAAAAAAAAGGAATACAAAAGAAATCAAAGTTATCGTTAATCTCTCAAGTAGTCTTTGTCTCTGCTGCCAATAGAATAACCCATCCCACGGCGAACATCACCGTAGTTCACATCTGCTGAAAAACTCACTGCTATCTGTCTTTTATTACAATGAAACAGCGGAAAGCCCCATGAGTGGTATGGCTGTGCCAGGAATAATCACTGACATATTGTCAGCTTGTCCAACCTACAACATTACTAGTAGCCACAAATATTGTTTATGGACAGACGCCTCATTTATATACACTGTATATATATATATATATATATATATATATATATACATACACAATATATATATATATATACATATATATATACACACACAATATATATATATATATATATATATACATACACACACAATATATATATATATATATATATATATACATACACACACAATATATATATATATATATATATATATATATACATACATACACACACACACAATATATATATATATATACATACACACACAATATATATATATATATATACATACACACACAATATATATATATATATATATATATATACATACACACACAATATATGTATATATATATATATATATATACATACACACACACACAATATATATATATATATATATATATATATATATATATATATACATACACACACACACAATATATATATATATATATATATATATATATATATATATACATATACATACACACACAATATATATA
The DNA here is from genome assembly GCF_027579735.1 of Bombina bombina. Taxonomy (NCBI): domain Eukaryota; kingdom Metazoa; phylum Chordata; class Amphibia; order Anura; family Bombinatoridae; genus Bombina; species Bombina bombina. The sequence continues at coordinate 611,964,391 of NC_069504.1, read as the reverse complement.
TATATATACATACACACACAATATATATATATATATATATATATATATATATATATATATATACATGTATATATATATATATATATATATATATATAAAATATTTTTTAGTTCTTGAAATTAGATAGGACAATGTACGAAGAGCTGGGTTTGCCTGTCATCAGGACATATTTTTAAACCTAGAGATGAAAATTTATTTCCTCAATATCTCCATATTCCTGTGATAATTATCCCTGATGAAGCATATGTAGTGAAAAACAAGTTGCAATTATTTTTAATTTACTTTTCATCTTATCTCAGTTTGAAACTTGTTTGCCACCTTTGTTCATCTTGAAATACAGTAGAATTACTTGAGGGCATTTTTTGGCTGTTAAACTTGTGACTTTTGGGAAGAGCAGGAATCTTAAAAGTACTAGGTGTTTTTTTTTACCTCTTTTGCATTGTTGGTTTTAGTTATTTGTAGCTTTAATTAATTATATTTGTTTTTATATGTTATTATCATTATTATTTTGATTTGATTTTTTGCATTACTTTCCACCTATTTCCTTTTGATTCAGACGTTTTTAATTTTAGTTCTCCACGCTGTATTTTCTTTTTCTTTGAGCGCTAAGCCAGGCTACACACACCAGTGCTGGCTATGTGTACCATTTCAATAGGAGGAGTGTGGCTGTCAGCCCAGTACCTACCTAATTCTAATGATCAGAATCAGGACAAAGTGTGTGCCTGGTTAAAATGTACCACTATATCTATATTTTAGGGTCTATGTTAATATGAATCCCAACATAGATTTGCAGTCACAATGCATGACTTGAACAGTGTATTCGAGTATGTAAAACACTTAAAACCTTTTAAAAAGGCCTGTCTATAATGAGTGTCCTATATTTTCATACATAAGGTGCACAATGCAACCTTCATTCAAACCATTTAACCAAGTTATAGAAAGAAATCCCTCTTGGCTTGTAGCAATTCTTGTTCCCTAAAATTGTGCTTAGACATATACCACCTTAGTTCTGTACTTTTATTGCAACAAAACATCCTCTAAAACCCTCACTCTACATCCTCTACATCTGGTGACTTTATTTTTAAGGCATTCCTTACTTACAAACAAAAATAAATCATATGGGTTTTCTCATGAAATACAATTTTATATTGATGCATATGGGTTTTTAAATGGGTGGATAAAAAAATTATTTGAAAAAAAATAAAAATAAACTAGACATCTCCAAATGTTTGGGAATATGCAGATGACATAGAAAAATTGAAATCACCAATACATGAACAATCTAGAAGCATAGCTAACAACTCCAATCCAGCAACATAGGGCTCATTTCCATTGAGCCGTAATTAGGTTTGCGTGCACTTGCAAACCATCAAATATGCTGTCGGAAGCAATATCATTCACTGACTGCTTCCAACGGCCCGTTATACCTTAATTTTGGCAACCGGACTCTGGCTGCCGAAAACACTTTCGTGTCCCATACAAAGTATCAGAAGCTGCTAATCTATAAATAATACCAGGTTTCCAATGACCATGCAAACCGTTAATACACTGTCGGAGACTGCCAATACATTGAGAAAAATTACACCTAGCTCAACTAGGTGTAAAATAGGAAAAAGGAGATTTTTGAGACATATTTTCCACTGAAATCTAGCCCGCCTCCTAAAAATAAACCCAACACCTCAAAACCCCTCTATCTGCCATCCCCCCACATCGCAACTTATAATGAATGTATTAACCACTAAACCACCAACCCCCCCACATTGCAACTAACAATAAAAGTTATTAACCTCTCAAATGCCATCCCCCACATCGCAAAGTACCTATATAAACTATTAACCCCGAATCCGCCTTCCCCTACAACGCAATCTACCTATTTAAACGATTAACCCCTAAACCCACCCCCCACAATGCAATCTACCTATTTAACCTATTAACTCCTAAACTGCCACCCCCCACAACACAAAGTATTAATCTAATCACTAAGCCCCCTAACCTAACACCCCATAAGTTAACATAAAAAAAGATTATTAAACTAATAAATTAATTAAGCTACCAAAATTAAAAATCTAAAATGTAAATAAAAAATCCTAACATTACATAAAAAAATAAAACCTATGATTTAATTTAAATACAATAGCTAAGATTACATAAAATAAAAAAATCTAAAATTATAAAAAATAAAAAAATCGAACATTACACAAAAAATAAACAAAATTATCCAAAATAATAAAATGTAAACCTAATCTAATACCCCTATAAAAACAAATAAGCCACCCCAAAATAAAAACACCCCCTAATCTAATACTGAACTACCAATAGCCCTTAAAAGGGCCTTTTGTAGGGCATTGCCCTAAAGTGATCAGCTCTTTACCTAAAGAAATTACAAAGTACCCCCTAACCAACCAACCCCCCAAAATAAAAAACCTAAGTCTAAAAAACCTAAGCTACCTATTGCCTAAAGTGGCATTTGTATGGGCATTGCCCTTAAAAGGGCAATCAGCTCTTTTGCTGCCCATTAAAAAAATCCCTAATCTAAAAAAACCCCACCCCAATAAATAAAATAAAAAACCTAACACTAACCGCAAATGATTTACTCACCATTCCTGAAGTCTGGACATCTATCTTTATCCAGGTGGCGACAAGTCTTCATCCAGGTGGTGACATCTTCATCCAGTGAGGGGACAACATCTATCTTCTTCCCGGTGGTGCGGAGCGGTCTTCTGATGCCTGGAGCGGTCTTTGTCGGCGGAGTTGTTATCCGACATGGAGCCTCCTCTTCATGCGAGTGTCTGCCACACACTAAGGCTTGAATGCAAGGTGCCTGTTTTATATTGGGGTACCTTGCATTCCTATTGGCTGAAATTTTCAAATCAGCCAACAGGATGAGAGCTTCTTAAAACCTATTGGCTGTTCAAATCAGCCAATAGGTTTTAAGAAGCTCTCATCCTGTTGGCTGATTTGAATATTTCAGTCAATAGGAATGCAAGGTACCCCAAATATAAAATGAGTACCTTGCATTCAATCTTCAGTGTGCGGCGGACGCATGAAGAGGAGGCTCCACGTTGAATGACCGCGCCGCCGCCGAAGACAGCTCTAGACATCGGAAGACCGCTCCGCACATCGGAAGACCGCTCCACACCTCTGGGAAGAAGATAGATGTCGTCCCCGCGCTGGATGAAGATGTCACCGCCTGGATGAAGAACGGTGAGTACATTTTTTGGTTTTAGTGTTAGGTTTTTTATTATATTTTTTGGAGTGGGTTTTGTTTTAGATTAGGGATTTTTTAAAGGTACATTGAATGCTTTAAGATGGTAAATTAAAATGATAAATCATATATATAAAATAAAACTCTGCAATATACTTTCATTATTTATTTTGTGCCCTTTTCCTGTAATTCCATTCTGAAATTGTGAGCTTTTCAGTTCCCGTTAGAAATGAAAGGGCAGAACACTTTTATATTCCCCACAGCCTATGGCCTCTAGTTATCAACGTGTCTACTTACCTGCCTTCGACGGCCCCAATACGCCCGCCTAAGCTCGCCTCACATCGCCCGCCGCGGACCTGAATACGCTCGCCAAAGTTATTAAAAAAGCTGTCCAAAAGCCGCGCACCAAGTACGGGGCGATGAGCAGCGGACTGTGATAGTTATCACTCATCGATCTCGCTGCTCTTTGGCTTTTCTACAGCTTTATTAATACCCCTGTCACTAAGCACTCACACTATACTATACTGTTCTACCCCCTATACCGGCGCCCCCGGAGCCCCCCGCAGCTAAATAAAGTTATTACCCCTAAACCGCTGCTCCTAGACCCCGCCGCAACTATAATAAATGTATTAACCCCTAAACCGCCGCTCCTGGACCCTGCCGCCACCTACATTATACCTATTAACCCCTATCCTGCCCCCCATATACCACTGCCACCTATAATAAATTTATTAACCCCTATCCTGCTGATCCCGTACTCCGCCGCAACTAAATAAATTGTTTAACCCCTAAAATGCCGCTCCCGGACCCCGCCGCCACCTATAATAAATTTATTAAACTCTATCCTACCCCTCCTATACCGCCGCAACCTATAATAAAATTATCAACCCCTAAACCTAAGTCTAACACTAACCCTAAGATAGCTACAATATTACTAATAATTATATTGTAGCTATTTTAGGATTTATTTTTATTTTACAGGCAAATTTTAATTTATTTTAACTAGGCACAATAGCTATTAAATAGTTATTAACTATTTAATAGCTACCTAGTTAAAATAAAGTCAAATTTACTTGTAAAATAAAAACTAACCTAAGTTACAATTACACCTAACACTACACTATGCCCAAAATTAATCAGCTCTTTTGCATGTACAAAAATACTACCCCCAACATTAAAACCCACCACCCATATACCCCTACTCTAACCCACCCAAACCCCCCTTAAAAAAACCTAACACTAACCCCCAGAAGATCTCCCTACCTTGAGTTGTCTTCAGCCAGCTGACCACCGATGGGACAGAAGAGGACATCCGCAGCGGCCAAAGTCATCATCCAAGGGGCGCTGAAGAGGTCTTCCATCTGATAGAAGTCTTCATCCATGCGGCGTCTTCAATCTTCATCCATCCGGAGCGGAGCCTTCTTCAAATGAGCCGACACGGAGCCATCCTCTTCGAACGATGCCTACCCGACAAATGGATATTCCTTTAAGTGACGTCATCCAAGATGGCGTCCCTCGAATTCCGATTGGCAGATAGGATTCTATCAGCCAATCGAAATTAAGGTAGGAAAAATCTGATTGGCTGATGCAATCAGCCAATCAGATTCAAGTTCAATCCGATTGGCTGATCCAATCAGCCAATCAGATTGAGCTCACATTCTATTGGCTGTTCCGATCAGCCAATAGAATGCGAGCTCAATCTGATTGGCTGATTGGATCAGCCAATCAGATTTTTCCTACCTTAATTCCGATTGGCTTATAGAATCCTATTGAAGACGCCACATGGATGAAGACTTCTATCGGATGGAAGACCTCTTCAGCGCCCCTGCGGATGTCCTCTTCTGTTCCATTGGTGGTCGGCTGGCTGAAGACGGCTAAAGGTAGGATGATCTTCAGGGGGTTAGTGTTAGGTTTTTTTAAAGGGGGTTCGGGTGGGTTAGAGTAGGGGTATGTGGGTGGTGGGTTTTAATGTTGGGGGGTTGTATTTTTTTGTACATGCAAAAGAGCTGATTACTTTGGGGCATGCCCCGCAAAAGGCCCTTTTAAGGGCTGGTAAGGTAATAGAGCTGTTAACTTTCTTAATTTAGAATAGGGTAGGGCATTTTTTTATTTTGGGGGGCTTTGTTATTTTATTAGGGGGCTTAGATTAGGTATAATTAGCTTAAAAATCTTGTAATTTTTTTTATTTTTTGTAACTTATTTTTTTTTATTTTTTTTACTTTTGTTAGTTTATTTAATTGTATTTAATTGTAGGTATTTGTAGTTAATTAATTTAATTAAGTTAATGATAGTGTAGTGTTAGATTTAATTGTAACTTAGGTTAGGATTTATTTTACAGGTAATTTTGTATTTCTTTTAGCTAGGTAGTTATTAAATAGTTAATAACTATTTAATAACTATTCTACCTAGTTAAAATAAATACATAGTTATCTGTAAAATAAATATAAATCCTAAAATAGCTACAATGTAATTATTAATTACATTGTAGCTATCTAAGGGTTTATTTTACAGGTAAGTATTTATTTTTAAATAGGAATAATTTAGTTAATGATAGTGTAGTGTTAGGTGTAATTGTAACTTAGGTTAGTTTTTATTTTACAGGTAAATGTGTCTTTATTTTAACTAGGTAGCTATTAAATAGTTAATAACTATTTAATAGTTATTGTGCCTAGTTAAAATGAATTGAAATTTGCCTGTAAAATAAAAATAAATCCTAAAATAGCTACAACATAATTATTAGTAATATTGTAGCTATCTTAGGGTTTATTTTATAGGTAAGTATTTAGTTTTAAATAGGATTAATTTAGTTAATAAGAGTAATTTTTATTTAGATTTATTAAAATACTATTTGTTAGGGGGTGTTAGGGTTAGTGTTAAACTTATGTTTAGGGGTTAATTAGATTAATATAGATGGCGGCAGTATAGGGGGCAGGATAGGGGTTAATAAATTTATTATAGGTGGCAACAGTGTAGGGGGGGCAGGATAGGGGTTAATAAGTTTAATATAGGTGGCGATGGTGTAGGGGGGGCAGATTAGGGGTTAGTAAGTTTAATATAGGTGGCGACGGTGTAGGGGGGCAGATTAGGGGTTAATAAGTTTAATATAGGTGGCGGCGGGGTCCGGGAGCGGAGGTTTAGGGGTTAAGCAATTTATTTAGTTGCGGCAGGGTACGGGATCGGCAGGATAGGGGTTAATAAATGTTCATTCATTTGAAATAAAAATGTTTTTTTCACATTACGGAGAGTGCATCCCTTGGATTTATTATTATTTTTAGATATTACTGGATGGCACCCCGCAGTTGATTGTGAGGAACAGAGAGTGCTAAATTTTGGAATTTATATATACAGTATATATATATATATATATATATATATATATATATATATATATTCAACTTGTAATATGTGTGCTACTCGTCATGGGCAAAAGCCTCTGTCTAAGAGAGCTAACACAAGAGCAGAAGCGATAAATAGCGCTTTACACGTACTCATAGTAAGTTGAATAACTAACCATTGCTAATAAACTTTTATGAGCATGTCCTTTGTGACCCTAATTAGTAGGGGATAATATTAAAATTTTTAATTACTCGTATGGGTAATAGCTTAGAATAAGATGATACAAGAAGATTAGAGTTCCTTACTTCCGCGAGTTTGAAATCTAAAGTAAATGTTTTCTTTCTAAACATGCTGTGTTTTGATCTCAGTTCCATAGCAGAGTAGCTTTCTCCAAATAGGAAGTCGGTGTGTTTCTTCAAATTAAGACAATATGCTTATTGATGAACCTTGTGGGCTATTTTACTCTTTGTAATCTGGCTCCCATCAAGCTGAAATGAAGCCATTTCTCATGCCTGTGGCTGATTAAACAAAGAGTAAATCTAGTTCTCTGAGGAAGTTGTAATGATTCTTCACAAAGCCGCTCTACTGGACACTTGTACACATCAGACTACTACTCTGCATTAACCCATGCTATACTGGGACAAACCTTGAAACTCAAATAGTTGGTCTTTAAGCAAATTTGGATTTTGTTTTATTGTTGTGAAGCTGTGTATTGCAACTCTAAAATATTTATCACATTTTCAGCTTTAATTCATAAGACAAAATTTAAGCCAGAGGTAAAAAGAATCCCTGTATTAGATCAGATAGTGCTGTCAGTTAATTTTATTCCTTTTTTATTTTTATTAATTTATTCATTAATTTTTAACCAATCTGTGCTCAAACAGAATATTCTTAAAGAGACATTATTCAATTTGGTTATATTTTAAAGGGGTATTTCTGTATTTTTATTTTTTTCTAATTGGGTGTTACACAGTAATGACATTTTTTTAAAATTTGTTTTAGTAGGAATTTCCCTTTTCCACAACAGAGCTATGACAGTTTTTATTAGCCAGTAGTAATATAGACAGATTAATGAGTTGTGCACCAATATACATTTTTTTAGCTTAAAAATTTAATTTAGAGTTTTAACTTTTTACTATGCCTACTAAACACTGTTTATATTTTTACATGGTTAAATAGTTATGCATATTTTGAGTTTCTGTTGTTTTTTTTTTTGTCAGTCTGTCGACACTTCCTATACTCTTTATAGGTTCTCTGGGTTTGTGAGCAATGTGATACGTATGAGGTCTCTGCATTGTGGTATTGTGTATTTTTGGGTAAGGAGGACAAAATGCAGTACATTTTAAATAAATTAAAGGTTCTGCGTAAAAATGCAGTTAGGTTCATAGGAGTGCCAGTAAATTGGCATGACAAGAGCATGACAAGGGTACATCTGAAGTGTTCTCTTAGGACTCACCCACTGTAATCAAAACTTTTCTCTCTTTAGGGTAATGAAAGGTATCTTTATATGAAATCTATTAGTTATATTGTAGCTAGCTTAGGTTTTATTTTACAGGTAAGTATGTATTTATTTTTAAATAGGAATTTATTTAGCTAATAATTGTAAGGTTTATTTAGATTTATTTTAATTATATTTAAGTTAGGGGGTGTTAGGGTTAGACTTATGCTTAGGGTGACGTTAGGGTTAGGTTTAGGGGTTAATATATTTATGTAGTGTTAGTAATGTGGGAGGCCAGAGGTTTAGGGGTTAATAACTTTAGTACAGTGGCAGCGACATTGGGGGCAGCAGATTGTGGTTAATAAGTGTAGGTAGGTGGTGGCGATGTTAGGGGTGGCATATTAGGGGTTAATAACTGTATGTAGGTGGCGGTGATGTTAGAGGCAGCAGAATAGGGGTTAATAACTGTAATGTAGGTGGCGGCGATGTTGGGGGCAGCAGATTAGGGGTGTTTAGACTCTGTGTTTATGTTAGGGTGTTAGGTTTAAACATAATTTTTTATTTCCCCATAGACATCAATGGGGCTGCATTACGGAGCTTTTGATTCCGCGATCGCAGGTGTTAGGATTTTTTTTTGCCAGCTCTCCCCATTGATATCTATGGGGAAATCGCGCACAAGCACGTCAAAGCAGCGCTTGTATTTGGGTGAGGTATGGAGCTCAACACAACCATATTGCTCGCGAAAGCCTGCTTTTTGTAAACCTGTAATAGCAGCGCTATAGGGAGGTGAAATAACGCCGCTTTTGTGGCGGTTGGTAATTTCCCTATAGCGCTCAAAACTCGTAACCTAGCTGTTAGTTTGCGCTCGTGCCGCCGTAGTTATTTCAGTATCGCATGCTAACGTTAGCGCACCACTTGTAATCTAGCCCTATATAAGGGGGCAGCACATCCTCTATTCTGATAATGTGAGAAGAATTGAAGTCATTCTTCTACTAAATGGGTCATGTTCCAGATATTAGCTGTTCTTATCTAATTTATAACAGTTTATTTCTTTACAAGCAACATGTTAGATAAATATATACTGTGTATAAAACATTCTTCAGCACATGCTGATGACATCATATGAGTGTCCGGCACATTTTCTGTTTATTTATCAATCTGAGAAATTTGTAAACATTTAAATTCAATCTTGATACAAGTATGAATATGCCCTACGTTTATAACAACTGGTATCACCTTAGGAATATATTTAAATGCATACACAGATTGATCTGACATCCGATCATGTAATAATCCCACTGTTCTTAGTGTAGTCGTGGCTGTGATGACATCACATGCCAAATAATTTACCTGAAAAACCGGGTTACTATATACAAAATATTTTAAAAATTGTGTGCTCTTTTTGATGATGGTCATATATTGTACTTGAAAGTGAGCTGTTTATGATAAGTACTACAACACTAGTAATGTTTTTATAACTAAGTGGATGGGTTAAGGGTTACTAAGTAAGGTGAGTTTGTTGGTGGATGTTAGTCTTGACAAAAGCTCCAGCAGGAGCTGAAACATTTCCTTTTTAAAACTTTGTTTTAATACTTGACCAGGTCATAATTTTCTTCTTTAGAAACTCTTTGGTAAGTGTGGCAGTGTGCTCTAGATCGTTTCCATGCTGGAATATTCCTCTTCTGCCAAGCTTCTGGAAACTGGGAGTAACCTTGTCAGACAGTATTTTGGTATAGCCACATGCATTCATGGTGCCATCTATAAATGTCATCTCCACAAAAACTTTTTTACTCATGCAGCCCCATATCGTCACACTCCCACCTCTGTGCTTCACTGTTGGGACTATGCATTCACTGTAATAATTCTGGCCAGATTCACACCAAACATGCAGGACCGCATCTGAGCTGAACAAATTTATCTTGGTTTCATCTGATCAAAGAATATGCTCCCAATATTCAACAGGCTTCTTTTCATGCTGTTTAGCAAAATGTAATCTTACAGTTTTGTGCCAAAGAGCAAGCAAGGTTTTTTTTTGTTGTAGGCCATCCATAGAGGTTGACATTATGCAATGTTCTTCACACTGTCTGAACTGTCACAGAAACTCCAATTTTTATTGAAAATCCTTGAGCCAATTCTGATGCACTTGCTTGTTTGTTTTTCAGAGCTAGATTGTGCAAGTATCGCACTGCCCGTGGCATCATTTTAGGAGGACGGTCACTGTGGCTCTGATTTGTGGTACTATGGCATGTTCTATACCTCCTGATTACTGCAACTGTGTTTTGACTGATTTTTAGTTGGTCACTGTTTTGCTGTATCCTATTCCATCTTTGTGAAATCTCACAATCATAATTTTAATTGCTCTCTAAAAATTATTTTCCATGTGGAGCCATGATACAGGCATAATGATAGGTACAAAATTGAGAAAGTTCTGGTATTCACAGGTTATTTTATAACCAAGTTGATGCAATTAGGCTATTATGAAATCATAGGTGTACTCAATTTTGTTTCAGTGATCTAACTTGTGTGTCAATGATCACAGGTGTATTTACTTTTGTTGCATTGAGTTTCTACTTTGGGGTCTGTATTTTAAATAGAGTCTTTCTAAAGTATTTGTTTTTGATTGTTCATAAGAGGAAATACTCTACTTGTTAACTTATAAATTATGCAAATATTGAGAGGTGATACAATTTTGAATCATTTAACATTTATGTGATATTGCACAAGAGTGTACTCTCTTCTGTTGTATACTATGGGGCCGAATTATCACTCTCTGAATGGAGCTTGATGCCCCTGTTTCCGCTCGCTGGAAAAAGTAGTTATGAAGCAGCGGTCTAAACAGAGAATTAAAGAATATATAACTGTCAAAATCAAAGTAGGAAACTAGCACACCTTAAAACAAAGTTCCCCAAAAAAAGTTTTGAAATAATGTATAAAATTTTAGGTGGCGCAAATGAATTGCTGTTCCTAAAAATGTCCAATTATAATATATATATATATATATACTGTATATACATAATCCAATGTAATTAGAGTTGTTCATATATCATAAAAAATATCTTTTGATATCTATGTAGGATATAGGATGTTGCTTAAAACCATAAAACACGGTCTAAAGAGCGCTGCTCCATAACTTGTCTGCCTGGTCTGAGGCAGCGGACATCAATCCGCCCGATCCTATACGATCGGGCTGATTGAGACCCCCTGCTAACAGTGAATCTGCAGGGGGCGGCATTGCACAAGCAGTTCACAAGTACTGCTTGTGCAATGATAAATGTGACAGTGTATGCTGTCGGAATTTATCGATGTGCGGCGGACATGATACGCTACATTGTATCATATCCGTCTGCACTTTAATAAACCGGCCCCTTTGTATATATGAGCCCTTGTGTTGTAATTGCCCCCTGGGCCAAAAGTTATCAGTCCTTCCCTGAGCTCACAGTAAGTTTTGTTATGTATAACATTTCAACAGCACATTATATTATTCCTGGGTAAAGGTTAGGGGCTTCAAGATGGATTCATTCCATTGCTAAAATCTATGTTAAACAAGGGGTTAACAGTGATGTACAAGTTGCACAACATTCTGAAAACACAGCGCTTGCATTTGAAAATGCTTGTTAAGTCCCACAGCAATATTTCGATAATAAATCTGTGAAGAATGAGGGCTGACAATGAGAGGTGTGCAACATAATCAAGACAACTTTAATGTATTTAGGCCTTTTTTTCTTAATCACAATAGTGCTGCTGTCATAAGACAATCACTAATTCTAACCCAGATGAAGAAAAAAAACTTTGCTATCCACCCCCATCATAATCCCATACTATTAGCCACAAAACATCAGGCTACTGCACCCCCTCAGAGTAAAAACCAAAAACATCAGGCTACTGCACCCCCTCAGAGTAAAAACCAAAAACATCAGGCTACTGCACCCCCTCAGAGTAAAAACCAAAAACATCAGGCTACTGCACCCCCTCAGAGTAAAAACCCAAAACATCAGGCTACTGCACCCCCTCAGAGTAAAAACCAAAAACATCAGGCTACTGCACCCCCTCAGAGTAAAAACCCAAAACATCAGGCTACTGCACCCCCTCAGAGTAAAAACCCAAAACATCAGGCTACTGCACCCCCTCAGAGTAAAAACCCAAAACATCAGGCTACTGCACCCCCTCAGAGTAAAAACCAAAAACATCAGGCTACTGCACCCCCTCAGAGTAAAAACCCAAAACATCAGGCTACTGCACCCCCTCAGAGTAAAAACCAAAAACATCAGGCCCCAGTACCCCTAGCACCAAAGCCCTAACTCAAAGGTAAATTTTTATTAGATGTGTTATTATGAGTGTAACTGTACTTTTTAATGTATTTTTGAGGTGTTTTGTGCAACTTTTTAGTTTCGCAAAACAGTTAACCACAGCTCTGAGATTGCGGTAATTATTCTAATGTGAATCACTCACACAATCACATTTACTTTCAACTCGTAATATGAGCATTAAGCCGGTGAGCGCAAACCCTCGCACTATACCCCTTATCAATCGGGCGCAAATGTTTGCGCTTGTAATCTAGTCCGAAATCGCATTGTAGAAATTATACATTTAAAATGTTTGAGAACTTTTGCAATGTACTTTATGCATGCATTCATTGCAGGGTCAACCTTAACATTTGTGGGGCCCTGAGCAAGATACATTTGGGGGCCCCTCAGCCGAATGCCCTTATTTCTCTCCCCTTGTATCGCCCACCCCTGTGCCAACATTCAGTGATCCCTATATAAAGAATAAGACAAAATATTAGACCTCCTGATACCATAAACACTTTTCATAAACTAAATACAACATATACATTAAGAATGGGATATGCGAAGAGCGCCTAACAAAAAAGGCTAAGGTGACTATAGGTTATGCATTTATTCAAAATGAATACAGATATTAAAAGCGCTACTCAGAAATTAGAAGTGCTGTATAGGAATAAAACAATGTTATGCAGATAAATATGCTATGTTTAAAATAAAGACAGATAGTAAAAACATGGATCCATGTGGTTATTTACAATCTAAAAAACTGCTATCTTGCCTCGCTATGAAATCTTTTAGGTTAACTTGGTGCAGAACAATTAGTATAAACATATCTTATAAAATGTTGCTGGTATAAATAGATACAAATAGTATGCAGATATAAATAGATACAAATAGTATGCAGATATAAATAGATACAAATAGTATGCAGATATAAATAGATACAAATAGTAAGCAGATGAGCACAACAGGATATGCAGAATAATACGCAAATATATAACATAAAAACTAAAGTCCAAGAATGTGAGGTGGTGTGAGTTTCCAAAAGTGACCGGATTTCTACGTAAAATATCTAAGTGTGGAATCACAAGAAACAAAAAATTAAGAATATAAGTGAAACATCCAAAAAGCAAAAAAAAAAAAAAAATTTGAAAAGATGTTCCAGTATTAAAAAGAAAAATAGAGCGCACAAAAAAATCATATGAAAAATATAAAAATATGTATAATATCCAGTGGTGTTCCAATATGTGTTTACAAGTTATAAAATATATCTCCCAAAGAAATGTTTTACTATCTGTCTTTATTTTAAACATAGCATTTTTATCTGCATAATATTGTTTTATTCCTATACAGCGCTTCTAATTTCTGAGTAGCGCTTTTAATATCTGTATTCATTTTGAATAAATGCATAACCTATAGTCACCTTAGTTATTTTTGTTAGGCGCTCTTCACATATACCACATTTTGTTCCACCGGCTAGCTAGGTAACCGTTTGTTTAGAGCCACAGGTGCAAGTCCCCACACCAATTTTACAACATACACATTAAACCAGGGGTCTCAAAGTACCGTCCTGCGGGCCATTTCCGGCCCATGAACCGGTTACAATGAGGCCCGTTTTGTGTTTAGCCTGGACTCTGGAGGGAGCAGTTACGAGGCGACCCTGAACTTCACTGGGGGAGTGTGGTGTCACTCAGTGAGCAGGCAGCAGCAGAGATGGTCAGGAGAAGCAGCAGAGGTGGACAAGCAAGGGGGCTTGAGTGAGGTATGTGACAGTACAACTGCCTTATAGTGAGTTTTTGTTTGTGTGTATGTAACATTTCTATCTAAGAGAGAGGCTATATAGCTTACTTTATTGTTTAAAATTCTGTGGCATGCCATAATGTGTGGGTCTGTTTGTGTGTGTGTTTGTGGGTCTGTGTGTGTGGGTCCATGTGTGAGTCTGTGTGTAGGTGTGTGTGTGTGTGTGTGTATATGGGTCTGTGTGTATGTGTGGGTCTGTCTGTGTGTGTGCATATGTGCATGCGTGAAACACTTCAGGCATTTTTGATTGTCTTCCTTATACCTAGGCAACATTGTTGAATAAATTACTTGCATTCAAGCTTCCTGGCTCTGGTTTTGCTCCTTGTCCTCTTGGAAATGTGTGTGTGGGTGGGTCTGTGTATGTGAGTGTGGCTGTGTGTGTATGTGTGTGTATTGGGGGGGTCTGTGTGTATGTGTGGGTCTGTGTGTACATGCAAACAGGTGTATAATATGTATTAATACTTTCCCCTTCTGGTGAACCGCAGCCGTCCCACAGTCTCTCCCAAGGTCTGTGTGAATATATCAGGTGTGCTAGCTGGAGGCGCTGGTTCAGCTTGTATCAGTCGTTGGTATCTTCCTTTCCTTTCCTTCCTCAGTTGTATAACTCTAGGTGCAAAATAGTGGTGCTGAAATATCAGACAATACACCATACAAAGGTGAATATCTACTCACAGTGTATATTGCAGGTTACCGGCTCCTTCCCAATATGAAAAGACAATATCACAGATTCAGTAAAAAAGTTTGTCTTTATTTGGCTCAACGCAAAAGCGTTTCAACGGTCCCAGCCGTCTTTCTCAAGAGCAATAAAAGTGCTTTACAAACCAAAGCATACCTTTCCGCTGCACAGGCGGCCTTTAAATACATGTCAGTTACGCTACCTGCTTCCCCATTGGAGGAGAGCAGGTTTACACCCGATTCAAAATTTCAATTGTAAATTTAAAATAAACATCTAAAAAAACATAAAAAATGCAATATTAATTATATTAGAAACTATAAGTTTGTTTTAAAATATAAAATTTCTGTAGAAATCATCATTTTTGCCGGTTTTGTAGTTCCCTTTCAGGTAGTTTTCTGTTTCAAGTTCTCTTTCAGGTCTGATATGTCAGTGGGTATCACATGTTATCGAATGTCCAATGAAAAACAGTTTCTGATTTTCTCAAAATAAAAAGACATAAGTGTTATTCACAGATACAAAGTTTCTTATATGAATTCTGCTTATCCAAATATTTAGAGGAGGTAGAATAAATTGCCACTTAGAAGTTTGTTATAAGTTGGAATAGATACTTTTCATAATTAAACATTCATATTATAAATAGACTTCTATACTTATTGAATGTTAAATATTGACTCAGCGACTTGTGTGTTGCATATAATTTCTTGAAATTAATTGTGAGAATAATATTCTTTTGTACAATATGTGTATATATAAACATTAAGTGTGATGATATAACATGAACTGTCTGTATAAATACATGTTTATTTTGCCCCCTTTCATGTACTAATGTTTTTCAGTATTCATTTTACACAAATTTTACTGGTTTATTCGGGCCCCAATTTTTCTTAGGAATACATTATAGATTATCATCTATTTTGCCCCCCTTTCATATGTTGAAGGTTTTTAAGACAAAAACAGCTTTTTTTTGTGTGTGTGTCCTTATACTCGTATTCACCAAAACAAGAACAAAACATGTTACTCATTTATTTAGGCCCCATATTTTCACCTTTTGAATTTATCATTTATTTTGCCCCCCCTTTCATATGTTAAGAGTTTTTTAGACAAAGGCAGCAATTTTTGTGTCCTTATTTAGACCCCATTGGGCATATGTTCTAAGTGTATGTATCCATTTTAATTCTCTTTGGTCTAGTTGTTTTGCCAGATTACCACCCCTCCAATGAAGTTCAACCTTCTCAATTCCTATCCATAGAAAGGATTCTTTTGTGAAATGTTCACAATTGTTGCAGTGTAGCGGCACTCCGTGGTCATCATGATTCTTTTCTATTTTATTTTGATGTTCCATGATTCTTGTTTTTAAAAATCTGGACGTTTGTCCTAAATACTGGATTTTGCAGCCACATTGCAACAAATATATCACATTTTTACTTTTGCAAGTAATGAATTCTTTTATTTCAAATTTTTTTCCCGTAATTGTGGAGTCAAATGTTTTGTGTGTTCTTCTGGTGTAGTTACAACCTTTGCATTTGCCGCAAGTGAAGAAGCCTGTCATGTTACTTATTTGTAAAGGTTTTTTGGGGGCTATGCCTTTTATGAGTGAGGGAGCTAATTTTTGTTTCAAATTTTGTCCTTATCTGAAGATAACTGTGGGCTTAGCTGGAATTATAGGTCCTAGATATTCATCCTCCTTTATAATGTGCCAGTGCTTTTGTATATTTTTTTTGATTGTATGATGTTCTACATTAAATGTGGTCACAAATTTAGGGAAATTATTATTAAATGAGGTCTCATTTTTGTGTTTGTTTTCTAACAGGGTTGATCTTATTTTATTTCCAACTTCTTTTCTTTCTTTTTCTAAAGCTCTATGGTCATATCCCTTTTGTATGAATCTTTCTTTGAGCATTCTTGATTGTTGTTCGTAATCATCTATATTGCTGCAGTTCCTGCGTATTCGTAGGAATTGGCTTTTTGGTACTGACTTTAGCCAGTTAGGATGGTGGCAGCTATCATGTCTAATGTAGGTGTTAGTGTCACACTTCTTAAAGTATGTTTTGCTGTGGATTTTTTCATCTATAGTGTAAAAAGTTAAATCTAAAAAATGTATTTCTTTTTTGTCATATTCTACTGATAATGTGACTTGCTGATTATTGTTATTAAGTATTTGTACAAATTCTATGAGTTTGGACTCACCCCCCTTCCATATGCACCGAATGTCATCTATATATCTATGCCAGGACACCAGGTCTGCACCAAATTCTTGATTATGCCATATATGAGTCGTCTCAAAATAGTCCATGTAAATATTGGCATAACTTGGTGCAAACCTGGTGCCCATGGCAGTCCCACAAATCTGTAAATAGTAGTTCCCATTGAACCAAAAAAAGTTGTGATATAGAATAAATTCTATGGCTCTAAGTATGAAATCTAGTAATTTTGGTGATAAATCTTTATCTTCTGATAGTTTCCATTTAACTGCCTCAATCCCTTTTTTGTGATCAATTATGGTATACAAAGAAGTCACGTCCATGGTGACCCAAAAGTAATTTTCTTGCCAGGGTATATTTTGTATGATTTGTAAAACATGTTTGGTATCTTTTAAATGAGATTTTGCCTTCTGTGCATAGGGTTGGAGAAAAAAATCTATGAATGCTGACAAGTTTGAACTTAAAGAATCTATCCCACTAATAATCGGCCTTCCTGGTGGCCTTGTTGCATGCTTATGTAGTTTGGGTAAAAAATAAAAGATTGGGGTCTTAGAATCTGTTTTATAAAGAAAATCAAATTCCTCTTCTGTTATTATATTTTGGTTAAATGCTTCCATAAGTAGTTTTTGAAGAGTGGAGGTGTATTCTTTTTTAGAATTCTTTGTTAAAATAATATATGTATTAGAGTCTCCTAGGATTCTGTTAGCTTCTTCCATATAATGTTCTTTATCTAGAATGACCACACCTCCACCCTTGTCCGCCTCCTTTATCACTATATCTTCTCTCTTGTTTAGATTTGTAAGAATGTCCTTTTCTTGTTTTGTAAGATTGTGATAACTCTTATTTACTTTGTTGGTTAAATTGTCTATATCTTTCATTATCAATTTATTAAATACCTCTATATTGGGATCCTTTATGTGACTTGGGTAAAATCTTGAGGGGTTTTTCCCTGTGTGAATGTTTCTCTCTCTCCCTCATATGATCCTCTTTCTGGTATGTGTAATGGTGAGGGGGTCTTGAAAAACTTTCCCTTATTTCTGTTTTGTGTTTCTCTTTTGTTTCTCCCTTCATAAAAGGAGATCGTGGTCTTTTATAATCTTGGTGATGTGCACGTGGTGTTTTTGGTGTATAGTGATAATTATGTGTATCTTTTTGATAATAATCTTTTTGTTTTTTATATTGATTTTGAGCATAGTATGGAGAATCATAGTTCCTATGATCATTTCTTTGTGTGTATTCTCTGTGTTGTGACCTGTGTCTTTGATTTCTTTCATTGTAAATAACATTTTCATTTACCAGTTCTTTATTGTGCGATCTTGGTCTCTGATTTCTTTCTTGATGTGTGTACTGATTTCTACTAGTGTCCGTGCTATAATTTCTGTGCATGTGACCGTGATTTAGATCTTTTCTATCTCTAGAATATTCATTACTGTGATATACATTTTTTCTGTTGTGATGTGAATAATTATTACCATTATTGGTTTTTGTTCTCCCCCTTTCATCAAGTGATTTGTTTTGCTGTGTAGGCTTTTTTGTACATATTGTGTCCCACCTGTGTGTGTGTGGGGGTCTTATTGTGTGTGGGTCTGTGTGTGTGGGGTGTGTGTGTGTGGGGGGGGCTTTGTGTGTGTGGGGGGTCTATGTGTGTGTGGGGAGTCTGTGTTTGTGTGTTTGGGTCTGTGTGTGTGGCGGTCTGTGTGTGTGGGGGGTCTGTGTGTGTGTGTCTGTGGGTCTGTGTGTGAGTGGGTCTGTGTGTGTATGTGGGTCTGTGTGTGTTTGTGTGTGTGTCTATCTGTGTGTCTGTGTGGGTGGGTCTGTGTGTGTGTGAGGGGGGTCTGTGTGTGTGTGGGTATGTGTGTGTGTGGGGGGTTGTGTTTTTGGATCTGTGTGTGTGTGTGTTAGGGGTCTTTGTGTGTGGGTCTGTGTGTATGGGAGGGGTCTGTGTATGTGTGTGGGTCTGGGTGTGTGTGTGTGTTTGGGTCTGTGTGTGTGCGTCTGTATGTGTGGGTGTGTTTGGGGGGTTCTGTGTGTGGGGGGGAAGTCTGGGGACTGTGTGTGAGTGGGACTTTATTTGTGTGTTTGTGTGGGTCTGTGTGTGTGTATGTGAGTCTGTATGTGTGGGGTCTGTGTGTGTGTGGGAAAGTCTGTGTGTGGGTGTCTGTGTGTGTGTGTCTGTGTGTGGGGGGTCTGTGTGTGTGGGGGGTCTGTGTTTAGGCCTGTGTGTGTGTGAATCTCTCTGTGTGTGTGGGTCTGTGTGGGTCTCTGTGTATGTGTGTGTGAGGTCTGTGTGTGTGTGGGTGGTCTATGTGTGGGTGTGTGGGTCTGTGTGGGGGTGGGTCTGTGTGTGTGTTTGTGTGGATGGGTCTGTGGGGTGTATGGGGGTCTTTGGGGGTGTGTATAGGGGTCTGTGTGTGGGGGTCTGTGTGTGTATGGGTCTGGGATGTGTGTGTGGGGGGTCTGGGATGTGTGTGGGTCTTTCAGTGTGTGTGTGGGGGGGTCTGGGTGTGTGTGTAATAAAAACATATATGTATATAGTTCAATTTCATTTGAAATTTTGGAAGCAGCCTCCATGGGAGAAGAATACGTAACCAGTGGCCCCAAGGTGAGTTGAGTTTGAGACCCCTGCATTAAACCATCCCATAATCTCACCACTGACATTGTGGGGGCCCCCAAAGAGCGGGGCCTTGGGGGGATGCCCCCCTCGTCCTACCCAGAGGGCAGGCCTGATTCATAGCGATAAAAAGAAACACAGGCAAAGCTTTAGTATTAGACCTTACAGGGACAACTGAAATAGCCGCTTAGGAAAAAAAAAAAAAGAAAAAAAAAAGTGAAAAATAACAGATAATAGAATGCACAAAGAAATTATACAGTTTATTAGTACGTCAGGCAGAGTAAATAGTAAGTACACTAATAAATGTAATTCTGCATTTTAAAAATTAATAACACCTTTTGCATTTAATTTTCTAAGCAGCAGATACTGTTCAAAATAACAAAAGTAACCATCATGGATAATGCATTGCAGATCCCAGCAGTGGAAGTGTTAAGACACCTGGTCTTTCCTGTATTGATGTTTATGTAACAGATTCATATCTAAGTGTAGCATAATCTAGTGTAACATCGTACCCCAGAGACACGCCACATCCCAAAATAATAAACTCAATTTCATTACCATTTCAAATGCATGTTGATTTTTCTAAGCTATATTTATAAAAGGCAGAACTGACATATTCCTGAGATGTTTCAAGGAATAAAATGACTCTGTGGAAACTAAACACTAGATTAACAGCTATAGAAGTCATCCATCGGTATGTACATAGTTCCATGTTGAATATCAGCAAAAACACACTTGATTTCTTATTAAAAATACTTCTTATATATATTTGTTCTCTATAGTTGATCTTTATGTATATATTTATATATATATATATATATATATATATATATATATATATATATATATATATATATATATATGTGTGTGTGTGAATTTTCTAGGAAAATAATAAATACAGTCATGGCCAAAAATATTGGCACCCCTGCATTTCTGTCAGATAATGCACCACTTCGCCCAGAAAATTGTTGCAATTACAAATGTTTAGGTATTCTCATGTTTATTTCTTTTGTTTGCATAGGTATGACACAAAAAAGTGGAGAAAAAAAACCCAAATCTGACACAAACTCAAAAAATGGACTGGAGAAAAATTATTGGCACCCTCAATTTAATATTTGATAGCACACCCCTTGGAAAAGATAACTGAAATCAATGGCTTCCTGTAACCATCAATGAGTTTCTTACACCTCTCTACTGGAAGTTTGGGCCACTCTTCTTTCGCCAACTGCTGTTTTCAGGTCTTCCCAACTGCTGTTTTGAGATCTCTACACAGGTGCTCTATGGGATTGAGATCTGGACTCATTGATGGCCAGTTTAGTTCTCTCCAGTGCCTTAAACCATTTCTGGGTGCTTTTTGAAGTGTGCTTTGGGTCATTGTCCTGCTGTAAGACCCATGACCTCTGACGAAGAGAAGACCAAACTTTCTGACACTGGGCCCTACATTACACCACAAAATTATTTGGTAGTCTTCAGATTTCATAATGCCATGCACACAGTCAAGACATCCAGTGCCTGCAGCAGCAAAGCAACCTCAAAACATCAGTGAACCTCCACCATGTTTGACTGTAGGGACGGTAATCTTTTCTTTAAAAGCCTAATGTCTTTTTCTGAAAACAGTAGACTGATGGGCTTTACCAAAAAGTTGTAATTTTGTTTTTCTGTCCACAGCACATTCTCCCAAAAGGATTTTAGCTTCCTCAGGTAAGTTTTGGCAAACTCCAATCTGGCTTTTTTATGTCTCTGTGTCAGCAGTGGGGTCCTCCTGGGTCTCCTACCATAGCGTCCCTTTTCATTCAGATGGTGACGTATAGTGCAAGCTTGAATTTTTCTGGAATTTGATGGGGGCTCTTTATCCACCATTAATACAATCCTTTGTTTCTGTCAGACACAGCATGAGCACCTAGCGCAGCAAAGGGGGAAAGTAGCGCAGCGATAGCAGCAAATTGAAAATATATACAGGCACTTATAGGCAGCAATGTAAAGGAACTTTTCAGTGCAATTTTTTTTCTTACCACCCCACAGCCGCTCCCTTTAGACCCCAAAAACTGCTTTTTGCTGTTATTTTATTAAAAAAGAAAGATGCGACTATCATTATTTTTAATAAAGTATATTACAATTGATTTGAGGGGGCATTTGGTGGACAAATATAAAATTATAAGCGCTAATTGCTACCCCACAGGACATTAAAATGCAAACTTCAGTTGTCAATAGCCTCACCTTGCTGCTTATTACACGATTGCTTGAACAGTGTAATAGCTCAGGAGATATGGCAAACACACTTTTTAAAAAGACATTTCCCTGAACTGCAAAATAGTTAACTAAATTACATTTATAATTGCTTTTAAACACTTCATTTTGTATATAAATATTTTGTATTGTAATGCTAAATTGTATATGTAGATAAATATTATTTCTTTCATGTAATTAGCAAGAGTCCATGAGCTAGTGACGTATGGGATATACATTCCTACCAGGAGGGGCAAAGTTTCCCAAACCTCAAAATGCCTATAAATACACCCCTCACCACACCCACAAATCAGTTTTACAAACTTTGCCTCCTATGGAGGTGGTGAAGTAAGTTTGTGCTAGATTCTACGTTGATATGCGCTCCGCAGCAGGTTGGAGCCCGGTTTTCCTCTCAGCGTGCAGTGAATGTGAGAGGGATGTGAGGAGAGTATTGCCTATTTGAATTCAATGATCTCCTTCTACGGGGTCTATTTCATAGGTTCTCTGTTATCGGTCGTAGAGATTCATCTCTTACCTCCCTTTTCAGATCGACGATATACTCTTATATATACCATTACCTCTACTGATTCTCGTTTCAGTACTGGTTTGGCTTTCTACTACATGTAGATGAGTGTCCTGGGGTAAGTAAGTCTTATTTTCTGTGACACTCTAAGCTATGGTTGGGCACTTTTATATAAAGTTCTAAATATATGTATTCAAACATTTATTTGCCTTGACTCAGAATGTTCAACGTTCCTTATTTCAGACAGTCAGTTTCATATTTGGGATAATGCATATGAATCAATCAATCATTTAAGTCTCATTATTTATTGCTTCTGGTTGCTAGAAGCTTGTTCACTGGCATTTTTTACCATTCCTGAAACTGTCATTTAAGGAATTTGATCAATTTTGCTTTATATGTTGTTTTTTCTATTACATATTGCAAGATGTCCCAGATTGACACTGAGTCAGAAGATACTTCTGGAAAAACGCTGCCTGGTGCTGGATCGACCAAAGTTAAGTGTATCTGCTGTAAACTTGTGGTATCTGTTCCTCCAGCTGTTGTTTGTAATGAATGTCATGACAAACTTGTTAATGCAGATAATATTTCCTTTAGTAATGTTACATTACCTGTTGCTGTTCCGTCAACATCTAATTCTCAGAGTGTTCCTGTTAACATAAGAGATTTTGTTTCTAAATCCATTAAGAAGGCCATGTCTGTTATTCCTCCTTCTAGTAAACGTAAAAGGTCTTTTAAAACTTCTCATTTTTCAGATGAATTTTTAAATGAACATTATCATTCTGATTCTGATAATGGTTCCTCTGGTTCAGAGGATTCTGTCTCAGAGGTTGATGCTGATAAATCTTCATATTTATTCAAAATGGAATTTATTCGTTCTTTACTTAAAGAAGTCTTAATTGCATTAGAAATAGAGGATTCTGGTCCTCTTGATACTAAATCTAAACGTTTAAATAAGGTTTTTAAATCTCCTGTAGTTATTCCAGAAGTTTTTCCTGTCCCTGATGATATTTCTGAAGTAATCTCCAGGGAATTGAATAATTTGGGTAATTCATTTACTCCTTCTAAACGTTTTAAGCAATTATATCCTGTGCCAGCTGACAGATTAGAGTTTTGGGACAAAATCCCTAAAGTTGATGGGGCTATCTCTACTCTTGCTAAACGTACTACTATTCCTACGGCAGATAGTACTTCCTTTAAGGATCCTTTAGATAGGAAAATTGAATCCTTTCTAAGAAAAGCTTACTTATGTTCAGGTAATCTTCTTAGACCAGCTATATCTTTAGCGGATGTTGCTGCAGCTTCAACTTTTTGGTTAGAAGCTTTAGCGCAACAAGTAACAGATCATAATTCTCATAGCATTGTTAATCTTCTTCAACATGCTAATAACTTTTTTTGTGATGCCATCTTTGATATCATTAGAGTCGATGTCAGGTATATGTCTCTAGCTATTTTAGCTAGAAGAGCTTTATGGCTTAAAACTTGGAATGCTGATATGTCTTCTAAATCAACTTTGCTTTCCCTTTCTTTCCAGGGTAATAAATTATTTGGTTCTCAGTTGGATTCTATTATCTCAACTGTTACTGGAGGGAAAGGAACTTTTTTACCACAGGATAAAAAATCTAAAGGTAAATTTAGGTCTAATAATCGTTTTCGTTCCTTTTGTCACAATAAGGAACAGAAGCCTGATCCTTCACCCACAGGAGCGGTATCAGTTTGGAAACCATCTCCAGTCTGGAATAAATCCAAGCCTTTTAGAAAACCAAAGCCAGCTCCCAAGTCCACATGAAGGTACGGCCCTCATTCCAGCCCAGCTGGTAGGGGGCAGATTACGTTTTTTCAAAGAAATTTGGATCAATTCAATTCACAATCTTTGGATTCAGAACATTGTTTCAGAAGGGTACAGAATTGGCTTCAAGATAAGGCCTCCTGCAAAGAGATTTTTTCTTTCCCGTGTCCCAGTAAATCCAGTGAAAGCTCAAGCATTTATGAAATGTGTTTCAGATCTAGAGTTGGCTGGAGTAATTATGCCAGTTCCAGTTCTGGAACAGGGGCTGGGGTTTTATTCAAATCTCTTCATTGTACCAAAGAAGGAGAATTCCTTCAGACCAGTTCTGGATCTAAAAATATTGAATTGTTATGTAAGGATACCAACATTCAAAATGGTAACTATAAGGACTATCCTGCCTTTTGTTCAGCAAGGGCATTATATGTCCACAATAGATTTACAGGATGCATATCTGCATATTCCGATTCATCCAGATCACTATCAGTTTCTGAGATTCTCTTTCCTAGACAAGCATTACCAGTTTGTGGCTCTGCCGTTTGGCCTAGCAACAGCCCCAAGAATTTTTACAAAGGTTCTCGGTGCCCTTCTGTCTGTAATCAGAGAACAGGGTATTGTGGTATTTCCTTATTTGGACGATATCTTGGTACTTGCTCAGTCTTCACATTTAGCAGAATCTCATACGAATCGAATTGTGTTGTTTCTTCAAGATCATGGTTGGAGGATCAATTTACCGAAAAGTTCATTGATTCCTCAGACAAGGGTAACCTTTTTAGGTTTCCAGATAGATTCAGTGTCCATGACTCTGTCTCTGACAGACAAGAGACGTCTAAAATTGATCTCAGCTTGTTGAAACCTTCAATCACAATCATTCCCTTCGGTAGCCTTATGCATGGAAATTCTAGGTCTTATGACTGCTGCATCGGACGCGATCCCCTTTGCTCGTTTTCACATGCAACCTCTTCAGCTCTGTATGCTGAACCAGTGGTGCAGGGATTACACAAAGATATCTCAATTAATATCTTTAAAACCGATTGTACGACACTCTCTGACGTGGTGGACAGATCACCATCGTTTAGTTCAGGGGGCTTCTTTTGTTCTTCCGACCTGGACTGTAATTTTAACAGATGCAAGTCTGACAGGTTGGGGAGCTGTTTGGGGGTCTCTGACAACACAAGGGGTTTGGGAATCTCAGGAGGTGAGATTACCAATCAATATTTTGGAACTCCGTGCAATTTTCAGAGCTCTTCAGTCATGGCCTCTTCTAAAGAGAGAATCGTTCATTTGTTTTCAGACAGACAATGTCACAACTGTGGCATACATCAATCATCAAGGAGGGACTCACAGAAAGAAGTATCTCGAATACTGGTATGGGCGTAATCCAGCTCCTGTCTAGTTTCTGCGGTTCATATCCCAGGTATAGACAATTGGGAAGCGGATTATCTCAGTCGCCAAACGTTACATCCGGGCGAATGGTCTCTTCACCCAGAGGTATTTCTTCAGATTGTTCAAATGTGGGGACTTCCAGAAATAGATCTGATGGCTTCTCATCTAAACAAGAAACTTCCCAGGTATCTGTCCAGATCCAGGGATCCTCAGGCGGAAGCAGTGGATGCATTGTCACTTCCTTGGAAGTATCATCCTGCCTATCTCTTTCCGCCTCTAGTTCTTCTTCCAAGAGTAATCTCCAAGATTCTGAAGGAATGCTTGTTTGTTCTGCTGGTGGCTCCAGCATGGCCTCACAGGTTTTGGTATGCGGATCTTGTCCGGATGGCCTTCTGTCACAAGGTCCTTTTTTCAATCAGGATCTCAAATCCTTAAATTTAAAGGTATGGAGATTGAACGCTTGATTCTTAGTCAAAGAGGTTTCTCTGACTCTGTGATTAATACTATGTTACAGGCTCGTAAATCTGTATCTAGGAAGATATATTATAGAGTCTGGAAGACTTACATTTCTTGGTGTCGTTCTCATCATTTTTCCTGGCATTCTTTTAGAATTCCGAGAATTTTACAGTTTCTTCAGGATGGTTTGGATAAAGGTTTGTCTGCAAGTTCCTTGAAAGGACAAATCTCTGCTCTTTCTTTTCTTTTTCACAGAAAGATTGCTAATCATCCTGATATTCATTATTTTGTACAAGCTTTGGTTCGTATAAAACCTGTCATTAAGTCAATTTCTCCTCCTTGGAGTTTGAATTTGGTTCTGGGGGCTCTTCAAGCTCCTCTGTTTGAACCTATGCATTCATTGGACATTAAATTACTTTCTTGGAAAGTTTTGTTTCTTTTGGCCATCTCTTCTGCTTGAAGAGTTTCTGAATTATCTGCTCTTTCTTGTGAGTCTCCTTTTCTGATTTTTCATCAGGATAAGGCGGTGTTGCGAACTTCTTTTAAATTTTTACCTAAGGTTGTGAATTCTAACAACATTAGTAGAGAAATTGTGGTTCCTTCATTATGTCCTAATCCTAAGAATTCTAAGGAGAAATCATTGCATTCTTTGGATGTAGTTAGAGCTTTGAAATATTATGTTGAAGCTACTAAGAATTTCCGAAAGACTTCTAGTCTATATGTTATCTTTTCCGGTTCTAGGAAAGGTCAGAAGGCCTCTGCCATTTCTTTGTCATCTTGGTTAAAATCTTTAATTCATCATGCCTATGTCGAGTCGGGTAAAACTCCGCCTCAGAGGATTACAGCTCATTCTACTAGGTCAGTTTCTGCTTCCTGGGCGTTTAGGAATGAAGCTTCGGTTGATCAAATTTGCAAAGCAGCAACTTGGTCTTCTTTGCATACTTTTACTAAATTCTACCATTTTGATGTGTTTTTCTTCTGAAGCAGTTTTTGGTAGAAAAGTACTTCAGGCAGCTGTTTCAGTTTGATTCTTCTGCTTATAATTTCATTTTTTTTCATTATAAGATTTAAACTTTATTTTGGGTGTGGATTATTTTCAGCGGAATTGGCTGTCTTTATTTTATCCCTCCCTCTCTAGTGACTCTTGCGTGGAAGATCCACATCTTGGGTAGTCATTATCCCATACATCACTAGCTCATGGACTCTTGCTAATTACATGAAAGAAAACATAATTTATGTAAGAACTTACCTGATAAATTCATTTCTTTCATATTAGCAAGAGTCCATGAGGCCCACCCTTTTTGTGGTGGTTATGATTTTTTTGTATAAAGCACAATTATTCCAATTCCTTATTTTTTATGCTTTCGCACTTTTTTCTTATCACCCCACTTCTTGGCTATGCGTTAAACTGATTTGTGGGTGTGGTGAGGGGTGTATTTATAGGCATTTTGAGGTTTGGGAAACTTTGCCCCTCCTGGTAGGAATGTATATCCCATACGTCACTAGCTCATGGACTCTTGCTAATATGAAAGAAATGAATTTATCAGGTAAGTTCTTACATAAATTATGTTTTATATGTTAAACACTGCAAGGCTTTGCAAATTAATAGCAGTTTAGAGATACACCGCTTGATTTCTGAACTTTTTTGATTCTCAGATATAAATTAGCTTTTCCTCTAACCCAAGCAGACACTGCATAGAATATTAGAGTCAATTACATTTCACCACTCTGAAGTATGATGAAGGCACTCTGCTTTCTCTGGAGGCCAATTTTGTAAAGATATTAAAAAAAAAAAAAAAAAAAGGCAAATAAATGGTAATTGTATATTGCAATTCTGTTTTATTTTTCTAAATTAAACATTTTGGGTCAGATTACAAGTGAAGCAGTATTTAACGCTCCTGCTCTTGCACTAACTGCACTAGAAATAACCTTTCTGCATGCTTTGGGTAGTGCTCGTATTAAAAGTTAAAAGTAAAGATTTTTGCACGAGCGCTAACCCAATGCGTGCAAACTTAGAATATTGAGCGTAATAACGTATTTCCCCGTAGAAGTCAATGGAGCAAAAAAAAAAAAATGGTAAAAAACACCCTACTTGCGAGCAAACCCTTTCGCATATTCTCAAGGGTCGCTAACCCAACATGAAAATATGAATATTTCACATTACAATGTTCTTCACATAGCAAAATATGTTTTATTTATTCATAAATATATATTTCGTAAAATATATATCTATTTAAAAATACATAGAATATATTCTGCTATGTGCAGAACATTGGAATGTCAAATATTTACAGTAAATACACAGTATAACACTTTATTAAATATGAATATTGCATAAATATGCCTTTACATGTTTTTATCTACTTAACTGCAAAGGGCTTCAATGCACTTATATACATATATGTCTGTATGTGTGTAGATATGTATTTATGCATTTATAAGTGTATATACTGTATGTATGTTAATATATATATATACACATATAAATGCATAAATACTTATGTACACACATATAAACATATATACACTCACCCGCCACTTTATTAGGTGCACTTGTTCAATTGCTTGGTAACACAAATTGCTAATCAGCCAATCACATGGCAGCAACTCAATACATTTAGGCATCTATATTGTGGTGAAGATGACTTGCTGAAGTTCAAACTGAGCATCAGAATGGGGAAGAAAGGGGATTTAAGTGACTTTGAACTTGACATGTTTGTTGGTGCCAGACGGGCCGGTCTGAGTATTTAAAAATGATCTACTGGGATTTTCAAGCACAACCATCTCTAGGGTTTACAGACAATGGTCAGAAAAAAAGAAAATATCCAGTAAGCGGCAGTTTTGCGGATGAAAATGCCTTGTTGATGTCAGAGGAGAATGGGCAGACTGGTTTGAGATGATAGAAAGGCAACAGTTTATCAAATAACGACTTGTTACAACCAAGGTATGCAGAATATCATCTCTAAATACACAACACATCGAACCTTGAAGCAGATGGGCTACAGCAGCAGAAGACCACACCGGGTGCCACTCCTGTCAACTAAGAATAGGAAACTGAGGCTACAATTCGCACAGGCTCACCAAAATTGGGCAATAGAAGATTGGAAACACCTTGTCTGGTCTGATAAATCTCGATTTCAGCTGCCACATTCAGATGGTAGGGTCAGAATTTGGTGTAAACAACATGAAATCATGGATCCATCTTGTCTTGTATCAATGGTTCAGGCTGCTGGTGGTGGTGTGGGGGATATTTTCTTGGCACACTTTGGTCCCCTTAGTACCAATTGAGCATCGTTTAAATGCCATGGCCTACCTGAGTATTGTTGATGACCATGTCCATCCCTTTATGACTACAGTGTTCCCATCTGCTGATGGCTACTCCCAGCAGGATAATGCTCCATGTCACAAAGCTCAAATCTCAAACTGTTTTTTTGAACAGGAAAATGAGTTCACTGTACTCCAGTGGCCTCCACAGTAACCAGATCTTAATCCAATAGAGCACCTTTGGGATGTGGTTGAACTGGAGATTTGCATCATGGATGTGCAGCAGTCAAATTTGCACAACTGCGTGATGCTATCATGTCAATATGGACCAAAATCTCTGAGGAATGTTTCCAACACCTTGTTAAATCTATGCCATGAAGAATTAAGGCAGTTCTGAAGGCAAAATGAGGGTCTAACCCGGTACTGGCAAGGTGTACATAATAAAGTGGCCGGTGAGTGTATGTATGTGTGTATTCTTTTATAACAAGGGATACCAAGAGACAAAGCACATTTGAAAATAGAAGTGAAATTAAAAGTGTCTTAAAATTATATTCCTTATCTGAATCATGCAAGTTTAATTGTGACTTTCCTATCTCTTTAACTGCCCTAGTTCCCCTGTCTGCCTAATCTGTCCATGTCTGACTTTATTCCTCTCCAGTTTAATAACACCTGCAGCCAATCACCATTTTATAAATCCTGACCACACCTGCAGCCATTCACCATTTTATAAATCCTGACCACACCTGCAGACATTCACCATTTTATAAATCCTGACTACACCTGCAGACATTCACCATTTTATAAATCCTGACCACACCTGCAGCCATTCACCATTTTATAAATCCTGACCACACCTGCAGACATTCACCATTTTATAAATCCTGACCACACCTGCAGACATTCACCATTTTATAAATCCTGACTACACCTGCAGCCATTCACCATTTTATAAAACCTGACCACATCAGAGCTTAACCAAACATTTCCATCACCTTCACTCAGTCTTTTATATATCTACTCATTAAAGGGACATTACATTCAAATTGGAAACTGCATGAAACCATAGTTTCATTTTTAAAAAGCATTTTGAAAATAATAGTTCAGTCATATTTTGATAAATGATTACATTTTGCTATGCTTTTCTTTTCACTGGTTTCCTGCTACCCAAACAAAAAGCACAGTTGATAACCAATTACAACTCTGTTCATAAAGACATGGATTCAGTGAGCATTGTGGTTCACATATGTATATTAGGAGCCAGATTAAAAGAAAAACTAAAAAAAAACTCTAAACTACAAATCCCCTCCTCTTCCTTTAAGGTGGGTTACCACTGATTTTACTATGCAAATGCATCATCATTTATAAATAGGTTTATTAAACATAAAATCCCAAATGTGTTTTTAACCTCCACATTGTAACTAATATATTTATCTCTACTCATTAAGATGTTTACATTTTAACTTTTATGGTTGTTGTATTGGTGGGTGCACCATTTGAAGCTGAATGCTAGAGCGTGAGTAACTACTTCCTCCTTCCTTGGGATGACCTAATCAGCTTTATATATAATGTTTGCAAAAAAAAGTTGCTGTAAAAATATTATTTAAATTGATGTTTAAAGGGACAGCCTAGTCAAAATTAAACTTTCATGAGTCATATAGGACAAGTAATTTTAAGCCACTTTCCAATTTGCTTGTAGTATTCTTTGTTGAAAGTTAAACGTAGGTAGTCATATGCTAATTTCTAAGCCATTGAAGGATGCCTCTTATGTCAGTGAATTTTGTCAGTTTTTCACAGATGAACAGTGTTAGTTCATTGATAACATTGTGCTCACTACTGTGTAGCACTGATTGGCTAAAATGCAAGTCTGTCAAAAGAACTGTAATAAAGAAGAAGTCTACAGAGGTTTAGATACAAAGTAATCACAGAAGTAAAAAGTATATTAATATAACAGTACTAGTTATGCAAAACTGAGGAATTTGTAATAAAGGGATTATCTATCTTTTTAAACAATAAAATGATGGAGTAGACTGTCCCTTTAGGTACGGATGCAGTGTCTATGTTAAAGGTGTGTGTGGGTTGAAGGTTTGTGTATGTGTTTGTGTGTGTTTATAGGTGTATGTTCTTCCCTTTCTTTTGTTAATATTTTGAAGAGATTTATTCAGTAGTAAAGACCTATAATCAACTTATAGATGATGTACAGAAAAGTGGGGTTCTGAGGGTTTACTAAGGGTTTACTTTTGGTAACAAGTCCAATAGAGATGAATGCAGTAACTGTTCAGTCCTGGGGCCCGATCCAATATGCAGCGTCGCCCGCAAAAGCCGGCAACGGCAAATTTTGTGCGGGTTTAGTATCACATATACGGCGTAACATAGAAGTTACGCTCGTATATTTCTGCCTTTGGCCGTAGTTTTTTGGCCCATAGACAGGTATACCAAACCCGCGCAGTTTGGTATCCAGTATACAGCGTAAGGACTTACGTGGCGAAAATGGAGAAATCTTACTCCATTTTCACCTCGCCACAAATTGCTGGCGTAGTAAGCCTTACGCTGAGTATTGGAGCCCCGTAACTCCCTAAACTGCCTGCAAAATAAAACCTAACACCTAACGCATGCGCAATGTCTATCTACCTGTCAACCGCAATCCCCCTCCGCAATCCCTAATAAAGTGTTTAACCCCTAAACCACCGCTCCCGGACCCCGCCGCCAGCTACATTAAATGTCTAACTCCCTAATGTGATCCCCTTACACCGCCGCCACCTATATTAAAATTATTACCCCCTAATGTGAGCCTCTACCCTGCCGCCACCTACATTAAAGTGATAACCCCCTAATGTGAGCCCCTACCCCGCCGCCACCTACATTAAAATGATAACCCCCTAATGTGAGCCCCCTACACCGCTGCCACCTATATTAAAATTATTACCCCCTAATGTGAGCCCCTAACCCGCCGCCACCTATTTTAACTACATTACCCCCTAATGTGAGCCCCCTACCCCGCCGCCACCTATATTAAAATTATTAACCCCTAATCTAATCCCCCTACACCGCCGCCACCTATATTAAAATTATTAACCCCTAATCTAATCCCCCTACACCGCCGCCACCTATATTAAATATATTAACCACTAAACCTAAGTCTAACCCTAACACCCCCTAACGTAATTATTATTAAAATAAATCTAAATAATTTTAATAATATTAACTAATTTATTCCTATTTAAATCTAAATACTTACCTATAAAGTAAACCCTAAGATAGCTACAATATAATTAATAATTACATTGTAGCTATTTTAGGGTTTATATTTCTTTTACAGGTAACTTGGTATTTATTTTAACTAGGTACAATAGCTATTAAATAGTTATTAACTATTTAATAGCTACCTAGTCAAAATAATTACCAAATTACCTGTAAAATAAATCCTAACCTAAGTTACAAATACACCTACACTATCAATAAATTAATTAAATAAACAACAATTATCTAAACTAAAATATAATTAAATACACTAAACTATATTACAAAACCCCCCCACTAAATTACAAAAAATAAAAAAAGATTACAAGAATTTTAAGCTAATTACACCTAATCTAAGCCCCCTAATAAAATAACAAAGCCCCCCAAAATAAAAAAATGTCCCTACCCTAAACTAAATTACAAAAGTAATCAGCTCTATTACCAGCCCTTAAAAGAGCCTTTTGTGGGGCATTGCCCCAAAGTAATCAGCTCTTTTACCTGTAAAAAAAAAGAACAACCCCCCATTACAACCCACCACCCACACAACTCTACTCTAAAACCCACCCTATCCCCCTTAAAAAAAACTAAGTTTAACCCCCAAGTGGTCCTTACCTGTCCTGAAGACCGGCGGAGAAGGTCCTGTTCCAGGCGGAGAAGTCTTCTTCCAGGCGGCGACCTCTTCTTCTTCCAGGAACCAGCCGGCGCGGAGCGGAGGAGTTGAAGACCGATGACCGTGGAGCTGAAGACTGTCCTCTCTGGAACTGAAGACCGGCGAAGCAGGAACTGAAGATCGGTGACGCTGGAACTGAAGACCGGAGCCATGGAGCGTGGAATATCCTCTTCATACGATCGCCGCCATATACTGAATAGGAATTCAAGGTACGTGATTAAAAATGGCGTCCCTTGAATTCCTATTGGCTGATTTGAGCCTTCAAATTCAAATCAGCCAATCGGATGCGAGCTACTTTAATTCTATTGGCTGATTTGAATAGCCAATAGAATAAGAGCTACTGTAATTCTATTGGCTATTCTAATCAGCCAATAGAATTACAGTAG
Source organism: Bombina bombina (assembly GCF_027579735.1). Lineage (NCBI taxonomy): Eukaryota > Metazoa > Chordata > Amphibia > Anura > Bombinatoridae > Bombina > Bombina bombina. The sequence goes on along the minus strand of NC_069504.1, from coordinate 611,930,910 downwards.
CTCTTATTCTATTGGCTATTCAAATCAGCCAATAGAATTAAAGTAGCTCTCATCCGATTGGCTGATTTGAATTTGAAGGCTCAAATCAGCCAATAGGAATTCAAGGGACGCCATTTTTAATCGCGTACCTTGAATTCCTATTCAGTGTATGGCGGCGGTCGTATGAAGAGGATCCTCCACGCTCCATGGCTACGGTCTTCAGTTCCAGCGTCGCCGATCTTCAGTTCCTGCATTGCCGGTCTTCAGTTCCAGAGAGGACGATCTTCAGCTCCGCGGTCATCGGTCTTCAACTCCTCCGCTCCTTCTCCTGGAAGAAGAAGAGGTCGCCGCCTGGAAGAAGACTTCTCCGCCTGGAACAGGACCTTCTCCGCCGGTCTTCAGGACAGGTAAGGACCACTTAGGGGTTAGACTTAGGTTTTTTTAAGGGGGGATAGGGTGGGTTTTAGAGTAGGGGTGTGTGGGTGGTGGGTTGTAATGGGGGGGTTGTTCTTTTTTTTTTACAGGTAAAAGAGCTGATTACTTTGGGGCAATGCCCCACAAAAGGCACTTTTAAGGGCTGGTAATAGAGCTGATTACTTTTGTAATTTAGTTTAGGGTAGGGACATTTTTTTATTTTGGGGGGCTTTGTTATTTTATTAGGGGGCTTAGATTAGGTGTAATTAGCTTAAAATTCTTGTAATCTTTTTTTAGTTTTTGTAATTTAGTGGGTTTTTTTGTAATATAGGTTAGTATATTTAATTATATTTTAGTTTAGATAATTGTAGTTTATTTAATTAATTTATTGATAGTGTAGGTGTATTTGTAACTTAGGTTAGGATTTATTTTACAGGTAATTTGGTAATTATTTTAACTAGGTAGCTATTAAATAGTTAATAACTATTTAATAGCTATTGTACCTAGTTAAAATAAATACCAAGTTACCTGTAAAATAAATATAGACCCTAAAATAGCTACAATGTAATTATTAATAATATTGTAGCTATCTTAGGGTTTATTTTATAGGTAAGTATTTAGATTTAAATAGGAATAAATTAGTTAATATTATTAATATTATTTAGATTTATTTTAATAATAATTACGTTAGGGGGTGTTAGGGTTAGACTTAGGTTTAGTGGTTAATATATTTAATATAGGTGGCGGCGGTGTAGGGGGATTAGATTAGGGGTTAATAATTTTAATATAGGTGGTGGCGGTGTAGGGGGATTAGATTAGGGGTTAATAATTTTAATATAGGTGGCGGCGGGGTAGGGGGCTCACATTAGGGGGAAATGTAGTTAAAATAGGTGGCGGCTGGGTAGGGGGCTCACATTAGTGGGTAATAATTTTAATATAGGTGGCGGCGGTGTAGGGGGCTCACATTAGGGGGTTATCATTTTAATGTAGGTGGCGGCGGTGTAGGGGGATCAGATTAGGGGGTCAGACATTTAATGTAGCTGGCGGCGGTGTAGGGGGCTCAGATTAGGGGTTAATATATATAATATAGGTGGCAGCGGTGTAGGGGGCTCAGATTAGGGGTTCATATATATAATATAGGTGGCGGCGGTGTAGGGGGCTCAGATTAGGGGGTAATACAGTTAATATAGGTGGCGGCGGGGTCCGGGAGTGGCGGTTTAGGGGTTAATACATTTATTGTTAGGAGTGAGAGGGGGGATTGCGGATAGAGGGGTATACGTGTCGGGCTATGTTTGGGAGGCGTGTTAGACAGTAACGGGAGATTTAATATTTTAGTCAGTTTTTTTAGGCGGCGGCAGTTTCTAAAGTGCCATAAGTCACTGGCGACTCCAGAAATTTGTACTTACACAGATTTCTGGACATCGCTAGTTTGTCAGACTTACGGCACTTTAGCAACTGCTGGCGCCGTATATGTGATAGGTCGCTGTGCGAGCTGAAACTACGAGCGGCGCAGGTTTCCACGCTTGCGCCAAAACCTGCGCCGTATATCGGATCGCGCCCCTGGTTGCTTAGAACTCTCTGTAGGTACTAATGGCTGTACCAGAAATAAAGTTGCACATGAATTGCTATTAATAACATGATGGTTCTAGTATTTTGTAAGCTCGAGTGAAACTAGTATTTCATCTGTTTTTAGTTTTGGCATTAGCCTTTAATATTTCTGATGACTATAACATGAGTAATCCTAAATCTGTTAATGCTAGAAGCTATTTATCAGCTACCAATATTAGGTTAAATGGTCAAAACTTAAATGTGCATGAGTTTATTTCAATTGTTTTTTTGTTTTTTTTTATTTAATATTTTTATTGAGGTTCAGTTAAAGGCATACACAGGAATATATGTCAATATAGGATACAAGGACAAATCGTTGCAAGATGTAGAACCAATATAAACCAATGATTATATCTTATAGAATGATAAGACAAGTTTTGAATGCATAAGTATACACAGTTTATATATGACTCACCCATGAATCTGCGTGCCTTCTGGATAGTACTTGAGGCCACTTTTGGACCTCCTAGTATTATGGGGAATATGTATTTACTGAATGTAGTCTTCAAATAGCAGGAGACCGCTCTTGGCTCGCATATGGTGAAGCTCTTTTTTTTTTACATTAGTGAGTTAATGTTTAAACCTCCTTTGATATAAGAAGCCACTTTTGGGCTCCATAGTAAAGGCATATAGAGTAGCTGGAGGCGAAATGTAATATAGGACCACTTTTGGACCCTCAACCAAACTATTAAGAAAAGGAGATACATACTGTGCTTCATCGATATAATAAAAACTGGTAACATATAACAGGCTTCTTCCTTTGTAGTTTAATATAAAATCAGCATGTTATGTCACACTACTTAAACTAAGAAAGCTACTGGGTTGTGTAACTGTAAAAAGATGATACACTGTGGGGGAACTGCAGTTTTCTGCTAGGTATGGGGACTTTTAGATTAGTGCCTAATATGGAAACTATGTATTTGCACTGTGGTGGAACAAACTAGTGTGTTACGGAAATTCTCTAAAGTACCATAGTGACCCAACTTTGGGTTTAAAGGAGCATGAACTAGTGATAATTGTACAATATAAATTTACTACATAACTCTAGACTGTTTATTTGTTGGAGGTCAGCTAATGTATATATTTTTTTCCCTCTGGAGTCCAAGCATAGTCTGTTTTAAGGTCTAGTCTATACCGAATAGCTAATAAATCAGCCACAGATAATGAGGCAATAGTTCAATCTGGTCTTTGGGCTATACCTAGGAGGGAGAGTACTTTAGACCTGGGAGAGAGCTTAGAGAGCTAGTAGTAGACAAAGAGATTCATCCTTACTATTCCTCAAATATCACAAAATAGCTATTATAAAAGATAAGGGGGGTAGTTATCAAGCCGTCAACCTCAAATACGCTGGAATTCCGCAGCGTATTTGTGGCGAGGCTGATTCGCCTAAGTTATCAAGCCCTAGATACCGGCAAAAGTAGAATTTTGTGACGTAAGCTTCGATCCGCCGGACTCCGACACAGATCGATTCTTACGTCACTACAGATGTTCCGCACACGAGTTCGGCACAATCTGACTACTTTTGCTAGTTATCAAAAAACTAGCAGGTACGCTCGGCGGATCCCATAGAAATCAATGGGAGTCTGACCATAGCGAAAGTTCAAGTTCGCTGCTGCCCGACATCCCATTGATTCCTATGGGAGCTGTCTGCACCTAACACCCTAACATGTACCCCGAGTCTAAACACCCCTAATCTGTCCCCCTACACCGCCGCAACTAAATAAATGTATTACCACCTAAACCGCCGCTCCCGGAGCCCACCGCCACTCTAATAAACTGATTAACCCCTAAACCGCCGCTCCCGGACCCCGCTGCCACTCTAATAAACTGATTAACCCCTAAACCGCCGCTCCTGGAGCCCACCGCAAGCTATAATAAATATGTTAACCCCTAAACCGCCTCTCCCGGTCCCCGCCGCAACTATAATATATGTATTAACCCCTAAACTGCCGCTCCCAGACCCCGCCGCCACTTACATTATACCTATTAACCCCTATCCTGCCCCCCCTACACCGTCGCCGCCTATAATAAATTTATTAACCCCTATCCTGCCCCCCCTACACCGCCGCCACTGTAATAAAATTATTAACCCCTGTAGTCTAACCCTAACCCTAACACCCCCAAACTTAAATATTAATTAAATAAATCTAAATAATATTTCTCTTATTAAATAAATTAATCCTATTTAAAACTAAATACTTACCTTTAAAATAAACCCTAATATAGCTACAATATAAATAATAATTATATTGTAGCTATCTTAGGATTTATATTTATTTTACAGGTAACTTTCAATTTATTTTAACTAGGTACAATAGCTATTAAATAGTTATTAACTATTTAATAGCTACCTAGCTAAAATAAAGAGAAATTTACCTGTAAAATAAATCCTAACCTAAGTTACAATTACACCTAACACTACACTATAATTTAATAAATTATTTCTATTTAAAACTAAATACTTACCTGTAAAATAAACCCTAAGATAGCTACAATATAATTAATAATTACATTGTAGCTATTTTAGGATTTATATTTATTTTACAGGTAACTTTGTATTTATTTTAGCTAGTTAGAATAGTTATTAAATAGTTATTAACTATTTAATAACTACCTAGCTAAAAGAAATACAAAATTACCTGTAAAATAAATCCTAACCTAAGTTACAATTAAACCTAACACTACACTATCATTAAATTAATTAAATAAATTAACTACAATTAAATACCCTACAATTAAACACTACCCCCCTGAAGATCATCCTACCTTGAGTCGTCGTCAGCCAGCCGACCATCGATGGAACCGAAGAGGAGATCCGGGGCGGCAGAAGTCATCATCCAAGGGGCGCTGAAGAAATCTTCCATCCGATGAAGTCATCATCCAGGCGGCGCTGAAGAAGTCTTCCATCCGGGCGATGTCATCTTCCAAGCGGCGTCTTCAATCTTCATCCATCCGGAGCGGAGTGATCTTCAGACGATTCTATCAGCCAATCGGAATTAAGGTAGGAAAAATCTGATTGGCTTATTGAATCAGCCAATCAGATTGAAGTTCAATCTGATTGGCTGATCCAATCAGCCAATCAGATTGAGCTTGCATTCTATTGGCTGTTCCGATCAGCCAATAGAATGCAAGCTCAATCTGATTGGCTGATTGGATCAGCCAATCAGTTTGAACTTGAATCTGATTGGCTGATTCAATCAGCCAATCAGATTTTTCCTACCTTAATTCCGATTGGCTGATAGAATCCTATCAGCCAATCGGAATTGAAGGGACGCCATCTTGGATGACGTCCCTTGAAGGAATATCCATTCATCGGTAGTCGTCGGGAAGAAGAGGATGGCTCCGCATCGGCTCGTCTGAAGATGGCCCCGCTCCGCTCCGGATGGATGAAGATTGAAGACGCCGATTGGAAGATGACATCGCCCGGATGGAAGACTTCTTCAGCGCCGCCTGGATGATGACTTCATCGGATGGAAGATTTCTTCAGTGCCCCTTGGATGATGACTTCTGCCGCTCCGGATCTCCTCTTCGGTTCCATCGATGGTCAGCTGGCTGAAGATGACTCAAGGAAAGATGATCTTCAGGGGGGTAGTGTTAGGTTTTTTTAAGGGGGTTTGGGTTAGATTAGGGGTATGTGGGTGGTGGGTTTTATTGTTGGGGGGGGTTGTATTTTTCTTTTACAGGCAAAAGAGCAGAATTCTTTGGGGCATGCCCCGCAAAAGGCCCTTTTAAGGGCTGGTAAGGTAAAACTTTTTAATTTAGAATAGGGTAGGGAATTTTTTTATTTTGGGGGGCTTTGTTATTTTATTAGGGGGCTTAGATTAAGTGTAAGTAGCTTAAAATTGTTGTAATATGTTTTAAATGTTTGTAACTTATTTTTTTTATTTTTTGTAACTTAGCTTTTTTTTATTTTTTGTACTTTAGTTAGTTTATGTAATTGTATTTAATTGTAGTTATTTGTAGTTAATTTATTTAATTAATTTAATGATAGTGTAGTGTTAGGTTTAATTGTAACTTAGGTTGGGATTTATTTTACAGGTAATTTTGTATTTCTTTTAGCTAGGTAGTTATTAAATAGTTAATAACTATTTAATAACTATTCTAACTAGCTAAAATAAATACAAAGTTACCTGTAAAATAAATATAAATCCTAAAATAGCTACAATGTAATTATTAATTATATTGTAGCTATCTTAGGGTTTATTTTACAGGTAAGTATTTAGTTTTAAATAGGAATAATTTATTAAAGTATAGTGTAGTGTTAGGTGTAATTGTAACTTAGGTTAGTTTTTATTTTACAGGTTAATTTCTCTTTATTTTAGCTAGGTAGCTATTAAATAGTTAATAACTATGTAATAGCTATTGTACCTAGTTAAAATAAATTGAAATTTGCCTGTAAAATAAAAATAAATCCTAAAATAGCTACAATATAATTATTATTTATATTGTAGCTATATTAGGGTTTATTTTAAAGGTAAGTATTTAGTTTTAAATATGAATAATTTATTTAGTAAGAGAAATATGATTTAGATTTATTTAATTAATATTTAAGTTAGAGGGGTGTTAGGGTTAGTGTTAGACTTAGGTTTAGGGGTTAATAATTTTATTACAGTGGCGGCGGTGTAGTGGGGGGCAGGATAGGGGTTAATAAATTTATTATAGGTGGCGATGGTGTAGGGGGGCAGATTAGGGGTTAATAAGTTTAATATAGGTTGCGGCGGGGTCCTGGAGCGGCGGTTTAGGGGTTAAACGATTTATTAAGTTGCTTCGAGGTCCGGGATCAGCAGGATAGGGGTTAATAACTTTATTATAGAGGGCAGCGGTATAGGGGGGCAGAATAGGGGTTACTACGTATAATATAGGTGGCAGTGGGCTCCGGGAACGGCGGTTTAGGGGTTAATACATTTATAAGAGTTGCGGCGGGGTCTAGGAGCGGCGGTTTAGGGGTTAATAACTTTATTTAGTTGCGGGGGGCTCCAGGGGCGCCGGTATAGGGGTAGAACAGTGTAGTTAGTGTGGGTGCTTAGTGACAGGCTAGCAATAAAGCTGTCAAAAAGCCGAAGATCAGCAAGATCGGATGAGTGATAGCTCTCACAGTCCACTGCTCATCGCCCCATACTTGGTGCACGGCTTTTTGACAGCTTTTTTGATAACTTAGGTGAAATTTTGCAGGTCCGCGTCGGCAATGGTAGGCGAGCTTAGGCGGGCGTATTGAACCGGCGAAGGCAGGTAAAGTAGACGGCTTGATAACTACCCCTCAAAGTCTTTTAACATTAAAATGGGAGGACACATTATAATTTAGTTGTAGAACTTACTGTACTTAGATGGCACTCCATGGGGACATAATAACCAGTAACACAACCCTATTTGTATTAAGGATGATGAGTCAGTTATCACTGAATAAACTAACAAATAAACTAACAATCTGTGTCTAAACTTGGATCACATGAATCTAACATAGTATAACATAAAAAACAGTAAAATAAACTTAAGCATTATTACAAGTTAGGAGAGGCAAGATACAATCAGAGCTAGGTATCAAGCCCATACGATCAGAGTGTTACCATAAAATATTTAGCCAACACCAGAGCATCCCAGGCATAGCATAATGTTCACCAGGGGCTTGTCGTTCTAGGGATCATGGACCAGAAAATCCAAGTAAAGCCTTTATATAAGTAAACATCACTTTAAAGTCCATGTCCTCATTGCCTCCAATGCAAGTGCTTTCTGGCATATTTAAGGGCTGCTTCTCAAGTAGTAAACCTTTTGCTTGTAGCGTATCGCCCTCCGGATTTATCTGGAATGTTCTATGGTTGAGCCGGTCTGATAGTTGTTATTGAAATGGCTTCAATGCGGCTCCATTTGGAATCTGTGTTTGCACCGTAGATAGTTGATGATGCTTCCTTAGCTCTCCACATGGAATGTAAGGTTGCATTCTCTGTGCAGCTACTGGGGGTTCATCTGCTCGAATAGGCAATGGAGTGATGTCTTGCGTGACCACATTATCAGTAATTGTATTCAACCCCTCAGTGCTTGCCAGGTTGTAATATGCAGGTCATCTACCTGCCAAGCGTAGTTGTGCGATCACTCCACTCAACTGAAGTTCAAGGCTCTGGAAATGCTCAGTTATTAGCTTTTGGATAGTAGCCCCCCAGGCCTCCACAGACTCTGCTATGGTGGGACCGATACGGCTGATCAATAGGATGTTTATTGCCCAGGTTAAGCAGGAGTTAAATAGTCTGCAATATAAACAGTATAGTCGCACAGTATTAGCAGTTTACCTTGAACTGCTCTACATGGGTACCCGGGGTGGGGGGTGTCAGATGTCTAAATAACAGGTGACTACCTCAACATCTAACTAGTGCTCCATCTAGGGTGAATTTCAGAATTTAGTGCAGCAGTTGTTTCTTACTCACTTTTCTGTTGTTTATATGAAAGCATTCTTAAAATATCTGTAGATAATTGGCGGATTATCAGTCTCAAATACGGAGCTACTAAATTATGCTGCCAGTCATGGCCACCGCCCAGACACGCCCCCATTTATTTCAATTTTGAATGGAAGCATCTTTGTAATACATATAGATTTCCAAACATTCTCTTAGTAAAAGTTTACGGTTTCCGAGGTGTATACACAAATGCTGTGCATACCTTGAACATCTGCTTTCAAACACATAGACTGGATGGGGCAAGTGCAGCATATGTACATATGGTACTAAAACGGTAGTACATTTTACTAGATGCATGTTTGCTAATACATGTGTACTGCACAAATTCTTCGACTCAAAACTAAAATGCACTGATGCACATCTAAATTTTGTTCATTATGTCCCTTTAATAGCCCAAGGCTATGCATTATTCACTGAATTTCCCCTATGGGGAAAAATGCTGTGTATAAATATGTTTAATAAAGTGAAAATAAATTATTTTTTTCAATGAAACTATGGAGAATTTAGGTTAAATGTCAATATAAAATAATACAAAAGAAATCTATTTTTAGACTACATGTCGTTTAAATCATTACATTCATATGAAATCTTACTTCTCAGTACAAAAGCACCTTTGTGGAATGTGCTGGTGAGAATACAGTAAATAATATAGGAGTACATAAAGATGGTGTGAGAAAAGAACAGTTTGCAAGCTGTCCTATAATGAGCTCTCTGAGAGTTTTCATCCTACATATGCCAGAGATCTTTTTACACTGCCATTATGTGAATCTAATTCTAATTGCCGTCTGAAATTGAATACAATTTCTAACTGCTAAAATAGCTGACAGGGTCTTTGCATTAGCAGATTTTGGAGGAATGCATGACCACTTGCAATGGGAGGTCAGGGGGGAAGTATGGTAATGAAAAGATAGAGGATGATGAGGGTTTATTACAACATCTATATACATTCAATGTCCAAAATAATTCTACAGTGTATTTCACTAATGGCTGCAGCAAATGATATCTAGAAATGATGAGAGTTTTACAGTCTAGCACAGGAAACACATTAAGTTCAAAATCGGTCCTGTTCTAATGCCAACAACATTTTAATTTACTTGGAAGGGTATTTAATAACTTTTTCATATATTAATAAGAATCAATAAAACTCATTTAGCTAAACTAAACTATCTCATATGAAAACCTTGTTTTAGCAGCTTCTGGTGGGTGGAGCTAGGTGTGTACGCAACGCTAAGCGTTTTGTCACAAAGAGCTCTGTGCCTATCACTGTGCAGGCTTTCTGTCCGTTGCTGGAGTGTCATCTGTTCCTCAGGACACTTGGTCCATACAGGGCTAAGCCATCTAAACACACTGTGGCTGTGGAAGTCTCAATAAATAGGGCCGCAACCGTGATTGAAGTCTGTGGAAGGCTGTTATGCTGCAATGTAGAGGAGCAGTTGGCGAGTGCAAGAGGCATCTAAGTATCTACTGCCATGTGATAATATTAAGATTCAGCTGTAAGAAAATGACAAAGAACCACCTCCCCAGTCCTTTGCATGGGGCTTGAGATGCTACATTTTATTATTGTGATAAAGGCACAGTATACATAATTATGGGGCCAATTGGGGGACATTTATAAAATTAACCAGAGATCTGATCTTTGGTTAATTTCATGAGTGCTAATTGCACTCGCAAGCTTGTGTAGCAATAACAAGTCACGTATAATTATCGAGATGGAGAGATTATTTTCAATTTAACAGCTCATATAGGAATAAAAGGAAATATTTTGGGAAGCGGCTTATTTTAAAGGGACATTGTACACTAGATTTTTCTTTGCATAAATGTTTTAAAGATAATCCATTTATATAGCCCATCTGCTAGTGTTTTTGTAAAAATGTTTAGTTTTGCTTATTTTTAAATAATAGTGGGCTGATTTTCAGACTTCTTTCCAAGCCGTTTGGTTTTAGATACATACTGATGTATACAGACTCCTGGTTGTGTAGTGGGTCTTTTCATATTCATTGGAGGGGGGAGTGTCTGCCTGTTTCTGTTTCCTAGCCCCTTTCAGTGGGTGTCCCATTCTAACCTCAGCAACAGTGCTAAACTGGGAGCTTCTAAGTAAGTTTTTAAAAGGTTTTATACTGGATTTTTATGTCAGTATCTTAAGATATTCTTCTTTGTAGTAGAGTCTATTACATGTAGTTATATGACAATTGGTGTGTACTGTCCCTTTAAGGATGAAATCAAAGAATATTTAATTAAATGGAAAAATAACTTTAAAGAACATTAATTACAACTATCAAATCAGGTAAATAATGCCTGTAGGATGTATATACTGAATCCAGTTAAACCCCCATGGGATAAATATATGGGGCGCGATCCGATATAGATCGCAGTTTGCGGCGCAAGCGAGGGAACCGGCGTCGCCCGCAGTTTCAGCTCGCAACTCGAGCCATCCCATATAAGTCGCCGTCAGATGCTAACGTGCCGTAAGTCTGACAAACCAGCGATGTCCAGAAATCTGCGCAAGTACAAATTTCTGGCGTCGCCAGTGACTTGCGGCACGTTAGAAACTGCCGGCGCCTCTAAAACCTGACTAAAGTCTAAAACACCCGCACTGTCTAACACGCCTCCCTAACATAGCCCGCACTGTCTAACACGCCTCCCTAACATAGCCCGACACGTCTAACCCTCTATCCGCTATCCCCCCTCACTATCCTAACAATAAAAAAGCTATTAACCCCTAAACCGCCGCTCCCGTACCCCGCCGCCATCTACATAAACTAACCCCCTACTGTGAGCCTCTAAAACCGCCGCCATCTACCTTATCTATCCCCTAATCTGACCCCTTACACCGCCGCCACCTATATAAAAATTAACCCCTAATCTAATCCCCCTATACCGCCGCCAGCTATATTAATATTATTAACCCCTAATGTAAGCCCCTTACACCGCCGCCATCTCTATTAAAATGATTAACCCCTAATTTAATCTACCTACCCCGCCGCCAGCTATATTATCTATATTAACCCTAAGTATATTATAGTTAATATAGGTATTACATTATATATATTAACTATATTAACCCTAATTATATTAGGGTTAATATAGTTAATATAGTTACTATAGTATTTATATTAACTATATTAACTCTATCTAACCCTAACACCCCTAACTAAATTTATATTAAATTAATCTAATTCATTTATAAACTAAAATATTCCTATTTAAATCTAAATACTTACCTATAAAATAAACCCTAAGATAGCTACAATATAATTAATAATTACATTGTAGCTATGTTAGGGTTAATATTTATTTTACAGGTAAATTGTTAATTATTTTAACTAGGTATAATAGATATTAAATAGTTATTAACTATTTAATATCTACCTAGTTAAAATAATTACCCAATTACCTGTAAAATAAATCCTAACCTAAGTTACAAATACACCTACACTATCAATAAATTTAATAAACTACAAACATCTATCTAAAAATACAATTAAATTAACTAAACTAAAATACAAAAAAAAAACAAACACTAAATTACAAAAAATAAAAAAAAGATTACAAGATTTTTAAGCTAATTACACCTATTCTATGCCCCCTAATAAAATAATAAACCCCCAAAATAAAAAAATTCCCTGCCCTATTCTAAATTAAACAAATTTCAAAGCTCTTTACCTTACCAGCCCTTAAAAGGGCCTTTTGTGGGGCATGCCCCAAAGAATTCAGCTCTTTTGCATACAACAAATACAATCCCCCCCCATTACAACCCACCACCCACATACCCCTATTCTAAAACCACCCAAACCCCCCTTAAAAAAGCCTAACACTACCCCCCTGAAGATCTCCCTACCTTGTCTTCACCACACCGGGCCGAACTCCTGATCCGATCCGGGCGATGTCTTCCTCCAAGCGGCAAAGAAAAATTCTTCCTCCGGCGATGATTTCCTCCAAGCGGCAAAGAAGAATTCTTCCTCCGGCGACGTCTTCCTCCAAGCGGCAGCAAAGTCTTCATTCTTCCGGCGGCATCTTCAATCTTCTTTCTTCACTCCGCCACCGCGGAGCATCCATCCCGGCCGACTGCTGTACTACGAATGAGGTACCTTTAAATGACGTCATCCAAGATGGTGTCCGCCGAATTCCGATTGGCTGATAGGATTCTATCAGCCAATCGGAATTAAGTTAGAAAAATCTGATTGGCTGATTGAATCAGCCAATCAGATTCAAGTTCAATCCGATTGGCTGATCCAATCAGCCAATCAGATTGAGCTCGCATTCTATTGGCTGTTCGGATCAGCCAATCGGATTGAACTTGAATCTGATTGGCTGATTCAATCATCCAATCAGATTTTTCTAACTTAATTCCGATTGGCTGATAGAATCCTATCAGCCAATCGGAATTCGGCGGACGCCATCTTGGATGACGTCATTTAAAGGTACCTCATTCGTAGTACAGCAGTCGGCCGGGATGGATGCTCCGCGGCGGCGGAGCGAAGAAAGAAGATTGAAGATGCCGCCGGAAGAATGAAGACTTTGCTGCCGCTTGGAGGAAGACGTCGCCGGAGGAAGAATTCTTCTTTGCCGCTTGGAGGAAGACATCGCCGGAGGAAGAATTCTTCTTTGCCGCTTGGAGGAAGACATCGCCCAGATCGGATCAGGAGTTCAGCCCGGTGTGGTGAAGACAAGGTAGGGAGATCTTCAGGGGGGTAGTGTAAGGCTTTTTTAAGGGGGGTTTGGGTGGTTTTAGAATAGGGGTATGTGGGTGGTGGGTTGTAATGGGGGGGGATTGTATTTGTTGTATGCAAAAGAGCTGAATTCTTTGGGGCATGCCCCACAAAAGGCCCTTTTAAGGGCTGGTAAGGTAAAGAGCTTTGAAATTTGTTTAATTTAGAATAGGGCAGGGAATTTTTTTTATTTTGGGGGTTTATTATTTTATTAGGGGGCATAGAATAGGTGTAATTAGCTTAAAAATCTTGTAATCTTTTTTTTATTTTTTGTAATTTAGTGTTTTTTTTTTTGTAATTTAGTTTAGTTAATTTAATTGTATTTTTAGATAGATGTTTGTAGTTTATTAAATTTATTGATAGTGTAGGTGTATTTGTAACTTAGGTTAGGATTTATTTTACAGGTAATTGGGTAATTATTTTAACTAGGTAGATATTAAATAGTTAATAACTATTTAATATCTATTATACCTAGTTAAAATAATTAACAATTTACCTGTAAAATAAATATTAACCCTAACATAGCTACAATGTAATTATTAATTATATTGTAGCTATCTTAGGGTTTATTTTATAGGTAAGTATTTAGATTTAAATAGGAATATTTTAGTTTATAAATGAATTAGATTAATTTAATATAAATTTAGTTAGGGGTGTTAGGGTTAGATAGAGTTAATATAGTTAATATAAATACTATAGTAACTATATTAACTATATTAACCCTAATATAATTAGGGTTAATATAGTTAATATATATAATGTAATACCTATATTAACTATAATATACTTAGGGTTAATATAGATAATATAGCTGGCGGCGGGGTAGGTAGATTAAATTAGGGGTTAATCATTTTAATAGAGATGGCGGCGGTGTAAGGGGCTTACATTAGGGGTTAATAATATTAATATAGCTGGCGGCGGTATAGGGGGATTAGATTAGGGGTTAATAATTTTTATATAGGTGGCGGCGGTGTAAGGGGTCAGATTAGGGGATAGATAAGGTAGATGGCGGCGGTTTTAGGGGCTCACAGTAGGGGGTTAGTTTATGTAGATGGCGGCGGGGTCCGGGAGCGGCGGTTTAGGGGTTAATAACTTTATTAGGGATTTCGGGGGGGGGGGGTCGCGGTTGACAGGTAGATAGACATTGCGCATGCGTTAGGTGTTAGGTTTTATTTAGCAGATCGCGGTTGACAGGGAGATAGACATTGCGCATGCGTTAGGTGTTAGGTTTATTTTCTAGTTAGTTTAGGGAGTTACGGGGCTCCAATAGTCAGCGTAAGGCTTCTTACGGCTGCTTTTTGTGGCGAGGTGAAAATGGAGTAAGTTTTCTCCATTTTCACCACGTAAGTCCTTACGCTGCATATTGGATACCAAACTGCGCTGGTTTGGTATACCTGCCTATGGCCCAAAAAACTACGGGCGACGGCAGAAATATACGCGCGTAACTTCTAGGTTACGCCGTATATAGGATACCAAATCAGCGTAAATATTGGCGTCGCCGGCTTTTGCGGGCGACGATTTATATCGGATCGACCCCTTGGTTGCAAGATAGGAAAAGGTTGTTTTTTTATTCTTCAAAAATATTTTTGGGAAAAGACCTAAAAGTAAATGCTATATACCGAGGTTATCAAAGTAAATCGTAAATATCTAACTAGATTAGCTAAAATTAGGAAAAAAAATAATATTATTGAGTCCATTTTAGAAGGAAATAGGAGATATACTGAGACTAAACATATAAAGAATGTGTTTTTTAAATATTTTCAAGGAATATATGCACATAGAGAGATAAATCCAGATATTAAAACAATTTTTGGAACAAAATTAAACTTTCTAAAATATCTACTGTACAACTAAGCCAATTGAACACTCATATTACTGTAGAAGAGGTATACCAAGCTATTAATTTGGTTAAATTAAATAAATTCCAAGGATCAGATCAAGTCCTGGCAGAATTTAAAGGAAGGAATAACAGATACTCTAATGGCATTATTTAACAAATTGTAATAGTCTGTAATAGTAGCAATTTGAACAAGCCTTTAATTTTGTTTTGTAACTAAGAACCAACAATTGCCTCAAAAGTAGATTTGTAACATAAAAGAAGCTTGATGAATTCGTTGTCAGTGCTTCATATAATGTATTACTATTTGCCCAATAAGTGACAGTTTATTAACTTCATAAACTGTATTTCTTTCAGGGCAATTGATAATGCAAACAGTTCAAATTAAGCAGTAACGTAAAATATAGTATTCCTTCATTAGGCAGGTAAAGTTAATCAAATTAAGTAAGGATAACGATTAATAAAGAAATAATTAGGTCTGACCTGAGAACGCAGGAGTTTGTTACTTGTCCGTTTGCTATGAACAGCAGCGTGGTACTCACAGGGAGAGCGGTTGAGGCTGCAGCTGATGACGTCACCGCTACTTGCTGTGCTGTGTCTGAAGCTGCTTGAATCCTGTTACCTTGTAAATGCTTCAGGGTTTGATGTCGAGTTAGTTTGATTTATATACAGTAGGTAATATCTTCCAGTGTTGAATTGAGTAGTAGAGCTGCTAGATGTAGGAATTAAAAATAAGAGATGTTAACAGTAACTCTTTAAATAAGAAATTGTGAGGCTGTTGGAGAGTGAGGGAAAAACTCTCAGTGTCACGCTTGTGCTGTGAATCCTTTCTCAATTAACCAGCAATGAGTGCTGGGGGGAAGTGCTTGATATAGGAGGCTCTTAAAGGGACAGATCATTAGCAAGCAGTAACCCTGACAGAGCCCCCCACAAAAAGAACCACAGCGAGGTTCAAGGCCTGGGACGATCAGGGTTACGTCTATGGAAGAGAGAAATCAGACGTGGAGCAGATATGTTCGAAGCAGGCTCCCAGGAATCATCTTCATGGCCAAAACCTTTCCAATGAACCAAATAGAAAAGATTCCCACGACGGAGTCTAGAATCCAGAATGCTATGAACCTCATACTGGCAATCAAGGGTAGCAGAAGGTATTGGGTCATCTGATGTAATATTTGATATGGGTAGGTTGCAAGGTTTAATAAGAGACACATGGAAAGTCGGATGTATCTTAAAAGTTGATGGTAGTTGGAGTGTAACTGTTGTTGGACCATTTACCCTGACGATAGGGTACGGACCTAAAAAGAGTTTACCTAGTTTCCTACAAGGATAAGGTATCTTGAGGTTCTTAGTGGAGAGCCATACTTGTTGTCCTAAGGAATATTGAGGACTAGGTCTGTGGCGAAGATCGTAGTACCTGCGTTGTGATGCCTGTGCCTGAAGAATATGTTCACGAATTGAAGAAAAGTTGGCAGAAATGTCATTAACCAGATCATTCACCTGAGGACATGGAGTGTCAATCTTCGGAAGTAGTGTGAAATTTGGATGTAAACCATAATTTACAAAAAATGGTGATGTGCCAGTTGTGGAACTCTTATTATTATTATAGGCAAATTCTGCTAGGGGCAAGTAGGTGGCCCGTGAATCTTGTTGGTGAGAGCAGAAGCAACGTAGGTATTGTTCTAGCCACTGGTTCACCCTCTCCGTCTGCCCATTCGTTTGAGGATGGTAAGCAGTGGTGAGTTTTTGTTCTATATGCAGAGCAGCACACAAATTTCTCCAGAACTTAGATGTGAATTGGGTTCCACGGTCACTAAGGATGGTTTTTGGTATTCCATGCAGTCTTACAATGTTTTGAATGAACAATTCACTGGTGATCTTGGAAGTGGGTAGGGAGGTAACCGGTATGAAATGTGCCATCTTTGAGAATAGATCGGTGACAACCATTATAGTGGTGTATTTGTTAGAGACAGGTAAGTCCACGATAAAGTCCAGGGATACCGCCTCCCAGGGTACTTGTGGTACAGGTAAAGGCTGTAAAAGACCCACAGGGAGTTGTTTAGAAGGTTTGGAGGTTGCACATATAACGCATTTAGAAATATATTCTTTGAGATCGAGGTTAAGAGTAGGCCACCAAAAAGATCTCTTAAGTAAATCCAAAGTTTTATCCCTTCCCATGTGTCCAGCAAGGGGGGACTCATGAACTGTTTTCAAGATTGAAGATCTAAGATTTGGAGGAATGTATAGCTTCCCGTCCTTATAGAGTAAGCCATCAGAATTGTAGGTAAGATCTGTATGAGGTACTGATGGATCAATAGCAGTAGCATCTTTTATCACTGTAGTGAGACTTATTATAACACCAATGATAGAGTCCTTAGGGACAACAGTAGTAGGAATGCATGGTATTATAGGTTTAGGACCTTGTCTAGAGAGGGCGTTAGCCTTGCCATTTTTTGTACCAGGCCTGTAGGTAATGATGTAATGGAAACGAGAGAAGTAAAGACTCCAGCGTAATTGTCTGGAGGATAGGGTTCGATTAGACTGAAGATATTGCAGATTTTTGTGGTCAGTATATATGACAGTTGGTTGTGTTGCGCCCTCAAGCAAGTGTCTCCAGTGATCGAAGGAACACTTTATTGCAAGTAATTCTTTCTCGCCAACTGGATAATTTAACTCTGCTGGTTGCATCAATCT
The DNA here is from genome assembly GCF_027579735.1 of Bombina bombina. NCBI lineage: Eukaryota > Metazoa > Chordata > Amphibia > Anura > Bombinatoridae > Bombina > Bombina bombina. Next base: position 611,913,226 of record NC_069504.1, on the reverse strand, counting down.
AGAGAAGAATGCGACCGGATGTAAGGGGTCTTTGAATGATTTCCTTTGAGAGAGGATTGCCCCTATTGCGAACTCAGAAGCGTCAACTTCCAGGATGAATTGCTTTTCTAAATCCGGGTATTGGAGAATGGGTGCTGTAGTGAATTTATTTTTTAAAAGGTCAAATACCTGTTGAGTATGGCTTGTCCACCTGAAAGGATGATTCAATTTGGTGAGTTCAGTAAGAGGTTTGGTAATAGCAGCAAATCCAGGAATGAATTTCCTATAATAATTTGAGAAGCCAAGGAAACGTTGAACATCTTTCTTACATTGAGGAGTTGGCCAATTATGAATGGCCTGAACCTTGTCATCTTGCATCTTGATTCCTTCAGGGGAGATGTTATAACCCAGAAAAGAGATATTATTTGATTCAAATATACATTTTTCTAGTTTAGCGTATAGGTTATTTTTTCGTAACCTAGTGAGAACCTCTCTAACATGCATTCTATGTTGATCTAAATTTTGTGAGTAAACTAGAATATCGTCCAAATAGACAACAACATATACATCCAAAATATCTCTGAAAAGATCATTGATTAAGCATTGGAATGTTGCTGGGGCATTGCACAGACCGAATGGCATCACTGTATATTCGAATAGCCCATATCTAGTCCGAAAAGCAGTGAGCCATTCGTCGCCAGCTCTCATTCGTATAAGATTATAGGCACCTCGAAGATCCAATTTCGTGAAAATTGAGGCCCCCCTTAATCTTTCAATTAATTCAGGGATCAAAGGTAGGGGGTACCTGTTTTTTCTGGTACGCCTGTTCAATTCCCTGTAATCGATAATTGGTCTTAACATGCCATCTTTATTGGTAACAAAAAATATGCCTGCACCTGCAGGAGAGGTACTAGGTCTTATAAAACCTTTTCGGAGGTTCTCATCGATATAATTTTTAAGGTGTTCTAGTTCTGGTTTTGAAAGGGGGTAGATATGTCCATAGGGAATTGAAACTCCTGGGAGTAAATCAATAGGACAATCGTAATCCCTATGAGGGGGCAAACATTCAGCTTCTTTTTTATTAAAAACATCTGAGAAGTCTGCATATTGTTTGGGTAAAATATTATCCTCAACCTGTAGCATAATTAAATCTGATGATGTCTCACTATTTTGAGTGAGATGAGGGAAAGATAAACTGAGGTCATTCCAGTTTATAGTTGGTTTGTGTTTACAAAACCAATTTATACCAAGGATTACATTAAACATTGGTGAAGATGTGACATCAAAAGTGAGTGTTTCTGTGATGTGTGTGCAAGATATTACCTGTAATGGTGTAGTTTGGTGTGTGACAGGACCTGATTTTAAAAAAGAGCCATCAATGACCTTCACAGAGACTGGAGTTCTCTTAGAGACCAGAGGTATTTTATTCTGTTTCACAAAAGAAAAATCAACAAAATTTCTACATGAGCCGGTGTCCAGGATAGCTTCAGTTGTTATCCTGATTTGATCCCACTGTAAAATAATAGGGATAGTTAAATATGATGGTTTAATGGTTTTCATCAACAGGGATTCAGAGATGTTAGGCAACCTACCCTTCTTATTCTTAGCCAGAACTGGGCAGTCCTTTACTTCATGTGTAGGGCAGGCACAATACATGCACAAACTATGCAACTTCCTCCTAGTCTTTTCCTGAGAGGAGAGGGGACCCTTCATAAAGCCTATGTCCATAGGTTGCGGTGATTCCTTAGTTTGATAAACAGGAGTAGAGAGAAAGCTTTTTGTACCGCTAGCCTTTTCAGAGCGGCGTTCCCTAAGCCGTCTATCTATGTTAATAGTGAGAGAAAAGAAATCTTCCAATGAATCTGGAATACCTGTGCGTGAGAGTTCATCCTTTATATCCTCAGACAACCCTAAACGATATTGAGTTTTAAGGGAGACCTCATTCCATCCCGAATCGCGGGCAGAAATTTTAAATTGTGTGATGTAAGACTCCACTGGGTTCTTTCTTTGTTTTAAAGATCTAAGTAAGTTTTCAGCTGTGACCTGTTTGAAAGGGTCATCATATAATGCTGACATTTGATCAAAGAACTCATCTAGAGATCCCAGTATTGCATCATCATTTTCAAAAAAAGAGTCAGCCCAAGCCCTAGGTTCCCCCCTCAAATATGATATCACAGTGAGCACTCTTGATCTTTCTGTGGGATAAGTACGTGGCTTTAATTGAAAAAGCAACATGCAGGAGTTTTTAAACTCTCTGAATCTTGAACGGTCACCAGAGAATTTTTCTGTGGGGGAGACCATAGGTTCAGGGATAGAATCTGCACTTGCAGGTTTAGGTGCCAGAGTCTCTCTTAAGCAGGCCTTCAAAGCCTGATTTTCCACTTGTAATTCATGGAAAGAACCTGATAGAGCTTCTAATCTGTCTGACAGGACTTGAACTTTATCACTTAAAAGATCTTGTTCCATAATTGCTGTTGAGAGTATATGTTTGGTATAGGATAATTCTGTGTACACAAACACTAAATCCTTGCTTCCTTTTGGCTGGTTAATTCTGTAATAGTCTGTAATAGTAGCAATTTGAACAAGCCTTTAATTTTGTTTTGTAACTAAGAACCAACAATTGCCTCAAAAGTAGATTTGTAACATAAAAGAAGCTTGATGAATTCGTTGTCAGTGCTTCATATAATGTATTACTATTTGCCCAATAAGTGACAGTTTATTAACTTCATAAACTGTATTTCTTTCAGGGCAATTGATAATGCAAACAGTTCAAATTAAGCAGTAACGTAAAATATAGTATTCCTTGATTAGGCAGGTAAAGTTCATCAAATTAAGTAAGGATAACGATTAATAAAGAAATAATTAGGTCTGACCTGAGAACGCAGGAGTTTGTTACTTGTCCGTTTGCTATGAACAGCAGCGTGGTACTCACAGGGAGAGCGGTTGAGGCTGCAGCTGATGACGTCACCGCTACTTGCTGTGCTGTGTCTGAAGCTGCTTGAATCCTGTTACCTTGTAAATGCTTCAGGGTTTGATGTCGAGTTAGTTTGATTTCTATACAGTAGGTAATATCTTCCAGTGTTGAATTGAGTAGTAGAGCTGCTAGATGTAGGAATGAAAAATAAGAGATGTTAACAGTAACTCTTTAAATAAGAAATTGTGAGGCTGTTGGAGAGTGAGGGAAAAACTCTCAGTGTCACGCTTGTGCTGTGAATCCTTTCTCAATTAACCAGCAATGAGTGCTGGGGGGAAGTGCTTGATATAGGAGGCTCTTAAAGGGACAGATCATTAGCAAGCAGTAACCCTGACACAAATATTTTATACATAACCAAATGAGTTCCAAGTATTTTGCTGCCTAATTCTTAAAAAATTCTTAAAAAGATAACAATTAATTGTATCCTGGTTCATAAAGACCTATATCTTTACTGAATGTAGATTAAAAACTTCTAACCCCAATTCTAGCAAACAGATTGAAGACTTGCTTAAAGGGACATAATACTCATATGCTAAATCACTTGAAACTGATGCAGTATAACTGTAAAAAGCTGACAGGAAAATATCCCCTGAGCATCTCTATGTAAAAAAGGAAGATATTTTACCTCACAAACAATCTCCTCAGCTCAGCAGAGTAAGTTCTGTGTAAAAAGTTATACTCAACTGCTCCCAGCTGCAGGTAAAAAAAAAATAAAAAAAATGAAGAAATGAACAGCAGCCAATCAGCATCAGCAGTGCTGAGGTCATGAACTTTTACTGTGATCTCATGAGATTTGACTTAACTCTCATGAGATTTCATTGTAAACTTCCTTTACCTGATTGGTGAAATAAGATGAGAGTGCATGATGCTCATCCCTTCAGCTGTCCTAGGACAGAAATACTAATATGCTGCTTAGAAATCCTTTACAATGGGAGGTGGCTACTGAGGAACTTTTGAGGTAAAATATCTTTCTTTTTTACATAGAGATGTTCAGGAGATATTTTCTATTCAGCTTTTTACAGCTATGCTGCATCACTTTCAAGTGTTTAAACATTTGGGTATTATGACCCTTTAAGTGATATCATAAATGATGATCAAACAGGTTTAAAAATATCCTTAAAGCGACATTGATTTTGGACTATTTCTGGAACAAATTCTATATAAATAAGGCGAACACTAAAAAAAAAGGATTTTGATTTACTAACAGTCGATGCTGAGAAGGCATATGATTGTTTGTTTGCTTAATCTACAACAATCCTACAATTTGTATATTAATTAATAGTTGTTTAACACCTAACCTGAAACTATATAAAGGAACTAGACAAGGCTGGCCTCTTTCCCCTCTCTTATTCAATGTAGCAATAGAGCCATTGGCTCTATATCTTAGACAGGAATTAAAAAGCATATTGCTATTTCTCTTTATGCTGATGATTTACTTTGATTTTTAAACAATACAGATATTAGTATTCCAGTCTGCCTCCAATTTTTTGACTTCTTTAACTCTTTTTCTGGTTACAAAATTAATTTTGAGAAATCGGAAGTTTTTTGGATTCATAAAACTAGGAAGAGCTGTGATTCTCACCCATTTAAAGTGGTAGATACTATTAAATATTTGGGAATCTATCTTGATAAGAACCTAGATAATTGGTATAAACTTCATTATTTAAGTTTTGCTTATTTTTAAATAACATTGTTCTTATTTTCCGACTCCTAACCAAGCCCCAAAGTTTTAGGAGAATACTGATGTATTCCTCCTCCAGCTTGCACCTGTTTGTGTAAAGAGTCTTTTCATATGCAGAGGATGGGGGAGGGGGGAGTGTCTGTTATTTCCCACTTGCAGTGGGTGTTCTAGCTACCTTTTCAGCAGAGCTAAACTTGGAGCTTCTAAGTGAGTTTTTAAATGGTTTTATACTGGTTTTTAAATCAGAATCTGTGCATATTATTCTTTATAGTAGTGCATATTACATGCAGTTATATGAAAATTGGTGTATACTGTCCCTTTAATGGGGCATGTTCAAAATTTATATTGTGAGGCAAAAGATTAATTATTTCTACACATAAATTAGTACAGCCACCCAAGTTTGGCGGTTTTGCTTTTTCTGATATTAAAGTGTATAATCTACTACTTTTGGCCATATATGTGATTGACTGGTTAACTGAACAAAATTATGTTACATATTATGAGCTCGGAGAAAAGATTATCTCTCCTTTTCTGCTGAAAGCAATCCTCCATTGCCTAATAGCTAAATTACTGGAAAATATTAAAAATATATACTGTATGTCTTCTCTATGTCGATTTTCATATTTTGCGGTTTCTCCCCAGTAGAGGTAACCCAGAATTTCTACCAGGACTAAAATCTCAGGTTTTCAAAACCTGGAAACAAAAGGGTTTTAATTCCAGTATTCGATGATGTCTATAATATGATACCATTTGATGTGCTTTGTACATAATTTAATATCTCTAAACATACTTTTTTTTGCTTATTTACAACTCAGACACTTTTATATGGGAAATTTTGGAATTTCATAGGGGATTGAACATTTTGGAGATTTAGATAACTATATTTAAAGGTATAAGTCATGATATGATTTTATCTACACTCTCTGTATCAAATTTTGATTACATCAAAATGGCATAAATACTTTGACAAGTTTTCTTCCAATGAGGTCAAATTTAGTATCAAATTGATGAGAGAAGCCTTAGTTTCTCTCTTGTTGAAAGAATCTCATATTAAATTGTTGAATAAAGCCTATGTTACACCAAGAAAACTATCTAAGTGGTCTAGTATACAAGAGACTAACAGTCCTAAATGTTCCTTCCCCAAAGCAGACATACTACATTGTTTCTGGTTGTGTCTAAAAACTAATCAATTTTGGAAAAAGTTAATATTTTGGATTAATAAAATAAATTAGGTAAGAATAGTTTTTGAACCACAACATAGGCAGCAAGATCCAAATCTAATGAATACATGTATCATAATAACGCAATTTAATTCTGAATAAATAGAAAGTTAAAGATGCACCTACATTATCTGAATTAAAAAAATAATATACTCTCAAATAATCTTTGAACAATTTAATAGTCAGATCGTGACTAACAGATAAACAACTAGACATGTGCGATTCGGTTCGGCCCAAATCGAAATTCGGATGAATTTGTTCGAATACGGAGATTCGGATCGATTCGAATTTCCGAATTGCGGTAGTTCCGAATCTACCGAATAAATCCGAATCGATTTGAATTTATTCAGTAGATTCGGATGGATCCGGATGGCTGTGTATTACACTAGTTTACTAGTGTAATATACAGCACATCCCACTTTACAGTGACCGAATTTCCGAAAATCCGAATCGATTCGAACCGAGCCGAAACGAATTTGAACTGAATTTTTTCTAATCCGAAAAAATCCGAATGAATCCAAAATGAATTCATTCGATTTCTTCCGAATTCGAATTGATCCGAACCGAAATTCGAATCGATCCGAATCGATCCAAACCGAACCAAATTTTTTGCGGCTGCACATGTCTATAAACAACTACAAAGTTTTTTTTATAAATGACTTAAAACAATTAAATCTTATCCTCTGTCAATTCAATTATCTCTAACTCTGCCCTATCATAGATCCAAGTTTTTTCAGACTTTGGTGTTAAGGGGTATGTTTCCTCCTATATGGACCATTAATTAGTATAAAAAAAAAACTTGTTAAAACTTTTAAAAAAGTCAAGAAACAAAACAAAAACAAAAAATTAAGTAAACTTGCTCTTCTTTGCAAAAGCAAAACACAACAATAAACTAGAAACTTCACATGGTAATTAGAGTCTTTAAGAATTTTGAATCTTTTTAACTTAGCTTTTCTATAGACAGTACTGCATTACTGAAATTTTCAGTATAGGTGTCATATTATACAGGCAAGATAAAGGTAAGTGAGCTATTTGTAAACATTTACTAGAAATACACTATAAAAGGGAGAAAAAATTGCAATACAACGTCCCTTTAAAAAGCTAAGCATTGTATTAGCTACTATGATAAAACTTCAGTGAGAATATAAGAAAGATACAATTTGCCATACTTAATGTTTCTTTTATATATGTGGTCTTGAAATATCACGATTAGCAGTTCTAAATTATCATATAAAGCTTGGTTGAAAAGAACATGTATTTGGTCTAGGATTTACTAAATTTCTTATGTGTGTAGAATTAGCATTAAATATGAAAAAGTTCCAAAACATATGTCTGCTTCCACAAGCAATCATCCAGAGCATGCAAGGCTTATGCATGGGGAAGCTTGGAAGATGCAGGGAAGGGGGGAGGGTGGCAGCCTTCCCATGGGCTGGACCACTTGGTGCAAAAATAGAAGTGGGGGGGGGCTGGATGACTCATCAATCGGAACTGCACTGCTCCCCCCTGTATCTCAGACCTTGTCCCCAGATAGTAAAGAGACACAAAAAGTTTCTGGTTATAAAGTTCACAGGCGTAAAGCTCAAAAGCAAAGTTAATAGAGGCTGCCAGATACACAAATATCGCAGTAAAAACCTACTGAATAAGCCTATTACCTTTAACCTGATATAGAAAAAGCAAAACAGTCACCAAAAGTAGCCCGATAACAAGGAAATCCTTTGAAGCTCACCTCCTTTATGCTGCACATACGCTCCTGCTGTATGCAAATTGCTCTCTTACTCTGGAAAATCCAAGTTGCCATAGGGAACCATCAGTGACAGCATCCTCTAGAGACTTAAACCGGGACATGAGTACGTATAACCGCGCTTCCCCAGGACGGTCAATCACGGGTTGCTTCGAGCTTGTGCTGGAGGATTGTGGGAGCCATCGGCCCATCACATCCAGGCTGAGTAGTAATTCCACGGGTAGCAGACAAAGCTGTTCTGAGGTAACTGAGGCTCTGACAGACAGGCAATAAAAGGTATTCAGGCATTTTGAAAAGTGACACAATAATATCTCCAGGGTGCCATGGGATCCCAAAAAGGTAGTTCCTGAAGGGAAGGAGACTCCTCGTAGTCCCTAAATAGTAAGTACATACAAAAGAAGATATCTTGAACTCCATAGGGTGAAGAAATAAAAACAGTCTTTATTCCAAAAACTTAAAATCAGATACAGGATACAGGCAATGACTGGCCTTACACGTTTCGTCTGACCGCCGTAAACATAGACCTGACACACAAATGTCAATTAGCATGGTTAAACTTGAATACAATTGGTTAGTGGTAATTAAACATCTGCTAAACCTGTTCACACAATATTCTCTCAGCATAATATGGAAATACCTAACAACATACTCATAGTACAATAAAATACACAGTGATTTCAAATGGTACAATTAAATAGAGGGAAAAAGAGGAGACCTTTCTATAATACGCAATAAATGGGATTAATATAAAGGAATATATACAGCATCACAAATAATCCATTAATTGTGATATAGTGTAATCAATGCAAATGCATAGCAAATATTAATGATGTAATTGTAATATCAGTTAATCCTTTCAGAGCATCAATAATATATAAGTAGGAACAATGTTACTCTAGACAAAATAATAAATTCTAACTGGAAATGGTAAGAATACAAAAAAAAATACAAAAATACAAAAATATATAAATTAGTATAGTATAATCAATAAATAATTTCCAATAATTTATTAAATCAAATTCAGAATTAAAACCATTGGACATCTGTGTTGACAACTTAAAAATCCAAAACGCCTCTTGTCTAGATAGTATTCTATTTTTGTCACCACCTCTCTATGAGTTGGTAATACGTTCAATAGTTCACCATTTGAAATCATTGACATTACCTTTATGTATGTCAATAAAGTGTCTGGACAATTGAGAACAACGCTGTTTGTTAGAAATATTGCCTAAATGTTCACGTATTTTTGTTCTGACGTCCCTGGCGGTCATGATCCAATCAGCCAATAGAATGCCAGCTCAATCCTATTGGCTGCGCCGGATGGATGAAGATTGAAGATGCCGTCTGGATGAAGACTTCTGCCCGTCTGGAGGACCTCTTCTGCCCGGCTTGGATGAAGACTTCTGCCCATCTGGAGGACCACTTCTGCCCGGTTGGGTGAAAACGTCTCACGGTAGGGTGATCTTCAAGGGGTTAGTGTTAGTTTTTTTTAAGGGGGGATTGGGTGGGTTTTAGAGTAGGGCTGGTTGTGTGGGTGGTGGGTTTTAATGTTGGGGGTTATTTGTACTTTTTTTTACAGGTAAAAGAGCTGATTACTTTAGGGCAATGCCCAGCAAAAGGCCCTTTTAAGGGCTATTTGTAATTTAGTGTAGGGTAGGGTTTTTTATTTTGGGGGGCTTTTTTATTTTGTTAGGGGGATTAGAGTAGGTGTAATTAGTTTAAAATTCTTGTAATTATTTTATTATTTTCTGTAATTTAGTGGGGTTTTTTTTCGTACTTTAGATAATTTTTTTAAATTGTAATTAATTGTATTTAGTTTAGGTAATTTATTTAATTATAGGGTTTATTTTATAGGTAAGTATTTAGTTTTAAATAGGAATAATTTAGTGAATTGTAGTAATTTTATTTATATTTATTGTAATTATATTTAAGTTAGGGGGGGTAGGGTTAGGGTTAGACTTAGATTTAGGGGTTAATACATTTAATATAGTGGCGGCAACGTTGGGGGCGGCAGATTAGGGTTTAATAAATGTAGGTAGGTGTCGGCAATGTTAGGGCCGGCAGATTAGGGGTTAATAATATTTAACTAATTTTTGCGATGCGGGAGTGCAGCGGGTTAGGGGTTAATATATTTATTATAGTGGCGGCGATGTCCGGTTCGGCAGATTAGGGGTTAAAAAACGTATTTTAGTATTTGCGATGTGGGGGGCCTCGGTTTAGGGGTTAATAGGTAGTTTATGGGTGTTAGTGTACTTTTTTAGCACTTTAGATAAGAGTTTTATGCTACTGCGTTGTAGTGTGAAACTCTTAACTACTGACTTTTAAATGCGGTACCAGGCTTGACAGGAAAGGGTGTACCGCTCACTTTTGGTCAGACTTGTAATACCGGCGCTATGCAAGTCCCATAGAAAATATAGGATACGCAATTGACATAAGTGGATTTGCGGTATTTCCGAGTCTGGCCAAAAAAGTGAGCGGTACACCTGTACCTGCAAGTCTCGTAATACCAGCGGGCGTTAAAAAGCAGCGTTATGACCTCATAACGCTGCTTTTTAACCCTAATGCACAACTCGTAATCTAGCCGAATGTTTTTACACTGCTCAGCCCTTGCGTTTGAATGAAAGTTTTATCTTTATCAAATTGTGCATGTTATATCATAGGTCTTACTTTATGTATCTGTTTCAAGTGGTCTACGTATTACCAAAGTAACTGCTTCATTCAAATAAGTTTTTTTCTAATGAAGAAATAATGAAAAATGGAAACTAAAGTATAAATATTATGCTTTTGTTTACAGCTTGACTAGCATAGAAAAGCAATTTCAGAATATTCATAGCTCCTCTTAACTCAGATATTTGTGTCAGCCTGAAACCAAATCATTTAATCAGTGCTTTGCTGAGTACACTGTCAGCAAGCATTGTATATAGGAAACAAAACCCTTAAAATTCTTCAGCTGTACGGTGAACATATGAAGAAAGCAATTTAATTCATGGCAACCAGTAACTGATGTTTAATTCTTCAGAACGTATCTCATGTTTGTTGACAATAGCCTATAAATAATACATGATTGCTGCTGTAATTTATATGACTGCATGTGTAAACCTAGCGATCCCATTCAATTAAGCTCAGAAATAAAAAAGCAAGTGGAAATCTTTCAATCAAGCACAGCACTAAGACTGCAGCGAATGTAATCTGAGGAAATCCTGATAGGCTGAAGATTTTCACACATAGCCATTCAACAAAAATTCATTTCATCCATTACCATGTTAGCTCTGTTGTGAATCATGACATTACTTATATGCAAATCATTTCCACATGAAACTTACTGTGAGTGCTGTAGGTTACTTACACATTTACGTAACATTGCTCTCAAAACAGAATAGAAGATAGAGAAATGTCAACATAATATTATATGCTTTTAAGTATACTGTAACTTTCCAGCTTATTTACTGTAAGCTGACATATATTAAAATCGGGATAGTCTCCACAGAAGTAAGTAGCTAAGATATAGCCAAATCCATTAAATATTGCTGGAAAATATTATGTATAAAGCACTGACATATTTTTTTGAAGTACTATACAGATGATTCAGTTGCTATATAAGATTGAAAGAAATATTGATTTAAACTGACTGATGGCAAAACGTTAGACGTACATGGTGTCAAAGCCTTTTTGTTGCTATTCACTTCCTTAAAAGGACAGTATACACCAATTTTCATTTAACAGCATGTAATAGACACTACTATAAAGAATAATATGCACAGATACTGATATAAACATCCAGTATAAAACCTTTAAAAAACTTTCTTAGACACTTCAAATTTTAGCTCTGTTAATGAGGTTAGGCTGGGACACCCACTGAAAGGGGCTGAGAGCAGCCCTCCCCTTGAAAAGAACCATTATACAGACAGAAGCAATCTGACGTCAGTATACATGAGTATACATCTAAAACTTCGGGGCTTGGTTTGGAGTCTGAAAATCAGCACAATGTTATTTAAAAATAAGCAAAACTATACATTTTTACAAAAACACTCTCAGATGGGCTATATAAATGGGTCATCTACAAAACATTTATGCAAAGAAAAATCAAGTGTACAATGTCCCTTTAACCAATCTCAACTTCTTCCAATTTGCAACATACACAATATATGTCTGAAATTGGTTCATTCATCTCTATGTGGATATGAATAGTTTTATTTAATCTGTGTTTATGTCGTGTTTAAAAGTTGTTTTCTTTCGGTATGAGTGAAAAATTAAAATGTTGGTCACATGTGTAATTACAAAGATGAAGTATTGTTTCACAGAAGAAATACAAAACGTAACTATTTGATTTCATGTAGCAGTACAATTCTATAAAATGATATTCATTTGAGCCACCATAAAGAAATATTTATCAACATGAGGGCCCCTGGAGCTTTTGGTCCAGCAGAGACCTCAGCCCCTGCACACCTATGGGGAAAATTTTAATTCAGATAAAAGATCATGACACAAGCAGACAAGGACAGTAATGCAAGAACTAGGAAATTGCACAGTTCTGGCAACAACATTTAGGTGTTTTCAATAATAAACAATTACATTCTAGCCTGTAAATCAATAGGTTTATGATTCTATCTGTACAGCATTATAAACAGTATAATTTGCATATGAAATGAATGCAATTAATCTCTGTATCCTTTTACTTGCATCTCTTAACACAATATTTAACTATCTTCCTTAGTGGTTCTTAATTTGCCTGAGGTCTTGAATTTAGTGTAACATCTCATATACTGCTCTAAAAAATATTTTTACATTTACACATATTGTTGTTCATTTGAAGAACTAGACTAAGGTAAAATAGTTTTAGGTAGCAGCAATGCTATGAAAACAATCCCCTCGGTATACAAATTAAAATAGTGTCTTACATATGAATGAAATTATCATAACTTCACTGGGACATTTCCACAGCTCAGTTGATGTGTTTTATATTTTTTGATTGCACAGTGAAGAGTAACAAACATTCTGTAGTAAATTAGTATATTCAAATGTATTCATTATTGCAAACCATGAAATTTTGAAGTAAATTGGTTCAGCACTTTTTGAGTTATTAAATGGACTGTGTAGTGAAAAACTAATAGATTATATTTGGTTACAGAATTTTATTGTTAAGCAATTTTTTTTTTTTTTTACTATATGTTTAACACTTTCAACAGAGTTGAATTCACAAACAAAGTTGTTCCTCTGTGTCACTCCAGAGGATACAGCTGATAAACTATAGTCACTAATTTGTATCTATATTTGGAGTAGAATAGAGTTGTTAGACTTTAACTATGTATTTAACCCTTTTCACCTTCTTAAAGTGATTGTAAACTTTAATTAATTAAAGCCCAGTATAAAAAAATAATCTTAAAACAGGGGCACTTTAATTCATTAAAGTTTACAAAGATGCTTATTTTCAAAATACTTACCTTTGTGTTATGGTAAACATACACCGATCTTCCGCCCACATCTCCTGATTTCTTTAACATATGGATGACGAATCCCGCTTCCTCCAATCGTTGCATGCCCCCTTTAGTGTCCAGCTCGTGGGGCACGCAATGATTGGAGGAAGCCGCAATCATCATCAATCTGCTAAAGAAAGCAGCAGATGTGGATGGAGGATCAGCATTATGTTTACAATAACGCTAAGATACATATTTTAAAAAAATAAGCATCTTTGTAAACTTTAATGAATTAAAGTGCCCCTGTTTTTAAGATTATTTTTTTTATAGTGGGCTTTAATTCCTTAAAGTTTACAATCACTTTAAACATGTTAAACATGTTGTAAAATAAGGAAGTTGTTTGAAAATAAAATGATCTAATAAAATAGTGCATGCTGGGCCAGACTATAATTTGAACGCTTTTTGCAATTAAATCACTACTTTGTACTCATACTTACACTGGTAGCACTCAATTTGTTATTACAAGTTAATGGTTAACTTGTTTTACCAAATATTTTTTACATGAGCTACTTCTGTAGCACTTTCTATATTTCAATGGGAAGTACAAGATGGTAGCAGCATGCACATTTCGTATTACAAGTTTTGTATTAAAAGGGACAGAAAAGTAAAAATTACATTTCCATGCAAACTTCCATAACACAAATTGAATCTATTGTTCATGTGAAACTAGATTGTACAAGGGTGTTTTGAAATTTAAAAAGCTTTGCTAAATTATAGAAAAATGTCTTGTATGTCAAACTAAGAATGAACTAAACTAATAGCACTGCAGTTATATTCAAGTCTCATATAATGCCTTAAGAAGCACCAAGTGACTCCTGTTGTCGGGTATTTTGCTTTGCTGATTAATAAACTATATGTTAAAATACTGGGTGTTTAACTGAGGGTGTCTGATCTGTGGTCTGATATAGGTATAAGGCTGACTGGGTTTTCAAGGCCAGGGGTCTTATTGAGGTCTAATGTGGGCATAAAACTGACAATGACTACAGGTAATGAGTTCTGATTTGAAGTCCAATATGGCCTACAGGAGTTGAGGGACAATGGGTCTGATCTGAGGTCTGACTTGGTCATAAGACTGACAAGAGTTGAAGAATGATGGCTCTGATCTTAGATTCGATCACAAACTCAACTGCCATTTTCATCCATTCACTGGACAGTCATCCAGAGTGGCAACCCTAAGAGACACCTTGCTAGACCTTGTGATCCTTGCAAGAAGCTGCTTCCACACAGGCCCTTTAATTTCTATGGTAAGCAGCTTACAGGATAGTTGGGGTTTAGTCAATTTACTTCTGTTGGGACTGTTTCTCTAATATTTTTACCTTCAAGCTCAACAGACAAAGTGAGGCTTAATGAATCCAGGCCACTGAATTAATATGTTTTTACTAAGTCACATGAACACAGGTACTAGTCTTTTGTATTACTCTTGAAGTCTTCAGAAGGTCACCCCTGACTGAGCCTGTCTAAATTATTTTTTTTATTTTTTTAATATCTAACACTAACTCATTAATTACCTGATAGTTATGTATAGCAGTATTTAAATTCTCTATAGCTAGTTTTCAATCTCTACCATGAGTGCATAACACCTATAAATTTAAAGGGTCAGTAAAGTAAAAAATAAAGTTTAATTATTTAGATAGAGCATGCAATTGTTTTAAAAAAAACTTTACAATTTACGTCTGTTATCAAATTTGCTTTGTTCTCTTGGTATCCTTTGTTGAAGATTATGTCTAGGCTCAGGAGCAACAATACATTTCTGGGAGCTAGCTGTTGATTGGTCACTGCACATATATGATTCTTGTCATTGGCTTATCCGATATACTCAACTAACTCCAATTAGTGCATTTCTGCTCCATCAACAAAGGACACCAAGAAAAAGAAGCAAATTAGATAATAGAAGAAACTGGAAAATTGCTTCAAATTGTATGCCCTATCTAAATCATAAAAGAAAACATTTTGAGCCAGATTACAAGTGGTATTGAATGCTCCTGCTCGAGCGCTAACTCCGCTGGAAGGTAGCGCTTGTATTACAAGTTGAAAGTAATGATTTTTCGCTCAAGCGCTAACCAAATGCACCTAAAAATCCAAAGCCTACTTGCGTGCAAACCCAATCACATATTCTCAAGTGCGTTAACCCGACATGAAAATATGAATATTTCACATTCCAATGCTCTTCACATGGCATAATATGTCTTATAATACAAATTTATATATATATATATATATATATATAATGGTATTTTGGTACAATATATATATATATATATATATATATATATATATATATATGTGTATATATATATATAAACACAGACATAATTATATATAGATATATACAGATATATAGTAATATCTATTTAAAAATATATAGAACATATTCTGCTATGTGCAGAACTTTGGAATGTATAATATTTACAGTAAATACACAGAAGAACACTTAATTAAATATGAATATTGCATAAAAATGTTTTTTCATGTTTTCAGCTAATTAACGGCAAAGGGCCTCAATGCACTTACAAATGTCTATATAAAGTATGTGTACATATGTATTTACAGTATCTCACAAAAGTGAGTACGCCCCTCACATTTTTGTAAATATTTTATTATATTTTTTCATGTGACAACACTGAAGAAATGACACTTTCCTACAATGTAAAGTAGTGATTGTACAGCCTGTATAACAGTGTAAATTTGCTGCCCCCTCAAAATAACTCAACATACAGCCATTAATGTCTAAACCGTTGGCAACAAAAGAGAGTACACCCTTAAGTGGAAATGCGCAAATTGGGCACAAAGTGTCAATATTTTGTGTGGCCACCATTATTTTCCAGCACTGCCTAAACCCTCTTGGGCATGGAGTTCACCAGAGCTTTACAGGTTGCAACTGGAGTCCACTTCCACTCCTCCATGATGACATCACGTAGCTGGTGGATGTTAGAGACCTTGTGCTCCCCCACCTTCCATTTGAGGATGCCCCACAGATGCTCAATAGGGTTTAGGTCTGGAGACATGCATGGCCAGTCCATCACCTTTACCCTCAGTTTCTTTAGCAAGGCAGTGGTCATCTTGCAGGTGTGTCATCTTGGAGGTATGTTTGGAGTCAATATCATGTTGGAATACTGCCCTGCAGCCCAGTCTCCGAAGAGAGGCGATCATGCTCTGCTTCAGTATGTCAAAGTACATGTTGGCATTTATGGTTCCCTCAATAAACTGTAGCTCCCCAGTGCCGGAAGCACTCAAGCAGGCCCAGACCATGACATTCCCACCACCATGCTTGAATGTAGGCAAGACACACTTGTCTTTGTACTCCTCACCTGGTTGCCGCCACACACGCTTGACACCATCTGAACCAAATACGTTTATCTTGGTGTCATCGGACCACAGGACATGGTTCCAGTAATCCATGTCCTTAGTCTGCTTGTCTTCAGCAAACTGTTTGCGGGCTTTCTTGTGCATCATCTTTAGAAGAGGCTTCCTTCTGGGATGACAGCCATGCAGATCAATTTGATGCAGCGTGTGGCGTATGGTCTGAGCACTGACAGGCTGACCCCCCCACCCCTTCAACCTCTGCAGCAATGCTGGCAGCACTCATACGTTTATTTCTCAAAGAAAACCTCTGGATATGATGCTGAGCATGTGCACTTAACTTCTTTGGTCGACCATTATGAGGCCTGTTCTGAGTGGAACCTGTTCTGTGAAACCGCTGTATGCTCTTGCCCACCGTGCTGCAGCTCAGTTTCAGGTTCTTAGCAATCTTCATATAGCCTAGGCCATCTTTATGTAGAGCAACATTTCTTTTTTTTCAGATCCTCAGAGAGTTCTTTGCCATGAGGTGCCATGTTGAACCTCCAGTGAACAGTATGAGAGAGTGTGAGAGCGATAATACCAAATTTAACACACCTGCTCCCTATTTACACCTGAGACCTTGTAACACTAATGAGTCACATGACACCGGGGAGGTAAAATGGCTATTTGGGCCCAATTTGGACATTTCCACTTAGGGGTGTACTCACTTTTGTTGCCAACGGTTTAGACATTAATGGCTGTGTGTTGAGTTATTTTGAGAGGACAGTAAATTTACACTGTTACACAGGCTGTACACTCACTACTTTACATTGTAGTACAGTGTCATTTCTTCAGTCTTGTCACATGAAAAGATATAATAAAATATTTACAAAAATGTGAGGGGTGTACTCACTTTTGTGAGATACTATATGTGTTTATATGTGTATATATGTATGTTAATACATATAAACAAATATAAATACATAAATACATACTGTATGTACACACATGTATATATATATATATATATATATATATATACATACATACATATACATATTAGACATGTATAGGTATGTATCTCTATATTAAAGCCATTTGCCTATCTTCAACCTCATATCTTTGAGCCCTTATAACTTTTTTGTACAATATTTTTCTTTCATGTAATTAACAAGAGTCCATGAGCTAGTGACGTATGGGATATACATTCCTACCAGGAGGGGCAAAGTTTCCCAAACCTTAAAATGCCTATAAATACACCCCTCACCACACCCACAAATCAGTTTTACAAACTTTGCCTCCGATGGAGGTGGTGAAGTAAGTTTGTGCTAGATTCTACGTTGATATGCGCTCCGCAGCAAGTTGGAGCCCGGTTTTCCTCTCAGCGTGCAGTGAATGTCAGAGGGATGTGAGGAGAGTATTGCCTATTGAATGCAGTGATCTCCTTCTACGGGGTCTATTTCATAAGGTTCTCTATTATCGGTCGTAGAGATTCATCTCTTACCTCCCTTTTCAGATCGACGATATACTCTTATATTTACCATTTCCTCTACTGATTCTCGTTTCAGTACTGGTTTGGCTTTCTACAAACATGTAGATGAGTGTCCTGGGGTAAGTAAGTCTTATTTTCTGTGACACTCTTAAGCTATGGTTGGGCACTTTATTTATAAAGTTCTAAATATATGTATTCAAACATTTATTTGCCTTGACTCAGAATGTTCAACTTTCCTTATTTCCAGACAGTCAGTTTCATATTTGGGATTATGCTTTAAATTATCATATTTTTTCTTACCTCAAAAATTTGACTTTTTTCCCTGTGGGCTATTAGGCTCGCGGGGGCTGAAAATGCTTCATTTTATTGCGTCATTCTTGGCGCGGACTTTCTTGGCGCAAAAATTATTTTCCGTTTCCGGCGTCATACGTGTCGCCGGAAGTTGCGTCATTTTTTGACGTTATTTTGCGCCAAAAATGTCGGCGTTCCGGATGTGGCGTCATTTTTGGCGCCAAAAGCATTTAGGCGCCAAATAATGTGGGCGTCTTATTTGGCGCCAAAAAATATGGGCGTCGCTTTTGTCTCCACATTATTTCAGTCTCATTTTTCATTTGCTTCTGGTTGCTAGAAGCTTGATGTTTGGCATTTTTTTCCCATTCCTGAAACTGTCTTATAAGGAATTTGATCTATTTTGCTTTATATGTTGTTTTTTCTTTTACATATTGCAAGATGTCTCACGTTGCATCTGAGCCAGAAGATACTACAGGAAAACCACTGCCTGCTGGATCTACCAAAGCTAAGTGTATCTGCTGTAAACTTTTGGTAGCTATTCCTCCAGCTGTTGTTTGTAATAATTGTCATGACAAACTTGTTAAAGCAGATAATATTTCCTTTAGTGATGTACCATTGCCTGTTGCAGTTCCCTCAACATCTAAGGTGCAGAATGTTCCTGATAACATAAGAGATTTTGTTTCTGAATCCATAAAGAAGGCTTTGTCTGTTATTTCTCCTTCTAGTAAACGTAAAAAGTCTTTTAAATCTTCTCTCTCTACAGATGAATTTTTAAATGAACACCATCATTCTGATTCTTTGGACTCTTCTGGTTCAGAGGATTCTGTCTCAGAGATTGATGCTGATAAATCTTCATATTTATTTAAGATGGAATTTATTCGCTCTTTACTTAAAGAAGTACTAATTGCTTTAGAAATAGAGGATTCTAGTCCTCTTGATACTAATTCTATACGTTTGGATAAGGTTTTTAAAGCTCCTGCGGTTATTCCAGAAGTCTTTCCTGTTCCTAATGCTATTTCTGCAGTAATTGCTAAGGAATGGGATAAATTGGGTAATTCATTTACTCCTTCTAAACGTTTTAAGCAATTATATCCTGTTCCGCCTGACAGGTTAGAATTTTGGGACAAGATCCCTAAAGTTGATGGGTGTCAGGCTTTTGGGTGTACTGTTTCCTTAATTAGAATTCAACCAATCATATCTTACTTACTCTCATAAAACACCTGTTCACTGAACACACCTTGCTTAGTATTTTGTTATTTTCCTCAGAGTAACACTGAGCCTCTGATACCTCTGGAAGGTTAATATTGTATCTAAACTTTTCAGCAACTCAAGTTACCTCATTCAAGATCTACCTACTACGGATTTAATATTTATTTCCAGCCTGTTGCAACATCTTACTTTGGCAAGTACTTTTCATTTATTCAAGACTGTCTTTATTTTGGGAAGTTACGTTACCTGTTTCAACTTATCAGCTCATATTAATTATCAACCAAGTCTGTGGCTGCCATAAAGAATAACCGGTTATTGAAGCTCTTATCTGTTAATCTTATTTGTTCTGTTATATTATCCTTATGTTGATTTCTGCTGCACCGGAGAATCGTGACGTCACACGCTGACTGTTAACTGGCTTCAGCGTGTCTCTGCTGCTGCTGCAGCCGCAGCCCACAGAACCCGGAAGTGTTTGTCCTTACTTACCGCATTCACAGTTTTCAAGGTACATTACTACGTTTGCAACTATAATCATATCTGCAGAAGTTCTCCATTATAACAATCTATCAATACTACATTGGATAAGACTTACTTGCTGTGTGTTCAATATCTCATGTTACGCAATATATTATAATTATTCCTTACTTATTCTTAAGAAAGTTTCACCTATTCCTATATCCTTTTGTATTATTACAAGCCTGCTTATTTCTAAGATTGCATTTGATTTTGATTCCTATAATACAGATAATACTTTAGTGTGTACTTTTTGTAGGGAAACATTAATCTATATTAACTGCACATATATCCATATGGGTTTACCAAGTAATAGTACTCTCAATTGATATTGTGCTACATACCTATACTAGTAATCAAACTAAGCAGGATTGATTATTACATAATACTAAGCCATAAAAGAAAATGGAACCTGCTGAAATTCCCCAAGTAGTCTATAACCTGAGTCAAAAGGTAGACAAAATGGGACAGGCTATCTTGGACTTACAACTAGAAAATCAGGTTCTCAGAGAGCTTATAAAGGAGGTAAAAGAACAACAAACCCCCAGTTCTGAACCACAGATAAGCTTGCCAGAATTATATAATGGTAATAGGAAAACCTATAGGCAGTTTAAAAATGCCTGCTACCTGCTCTTCAATTTAAAACCAAAAACTTACCCCACTGACAGGGTAAGGGTTTTGTCTACAATATCTTTTCTAAGATCTGAACCCAGAATTTGGGCAGATCATTTGTGTGAAACAAATGACCCTCTACTAGATTCACTAACAAATTTTTTCCAAGCCATGGATGAGCTATATAGAGATACTGATATTCAACTAACGGCTGAACAAAAGATGAGGAGTTTAAAACAAGGAAAAAAGACAGTGGAGGAATATACCACTGAATTTAAGCTGTACGCATCAGACTCAGCATGGAGTTTGGTTTCGCTCAGAAACCAATTTAGTTTGGGACTGTCTGATCCTGTCAAGGATGAGCTAGCACGTATAGAGCTTCCAAGTACCCTGGATGCATTAATAAAAGTCTCAACCCAAATTGACCGGAGGCTCAGGGAACGCAAAGCTGAACGTGGTTATTCAGATCCAACATTTAAAGCCACTATGTCCACCTCTGCACACATAAAATCACCTCCAATGGAGCATGTCACCCCCATGGAAATAGGAGTTATTCGTGGACCATTAACCCCTGAAGAAAGGATAAGAAGAAGAACTAATCACCTCTGTATGTATTGTGCAAATCCCAGTCATACAGTTATGAATTGTCCAACATTACAAAAAAATAAAAAGAGTAAGTTTGTTCATATTAACAATACTCAAAGTCTAGATAAACAAATTTCTTATTGCAAACTAACTCTCCTTTTGCAGTGGGACCTTAATAGATTGGCTACTTCTGCCATCGTTGACTCTGGAGCCTTTGGAAACTTTATAGACAAATCTACTGTATTGAAAAATAAAATACCTATTGTATTAAAGAAAACACCAGTTTCAATCAAAGTTATTGATGGCTCTGTAATTGCAAATAGTCCTATAACTCACAACACAGTACCTATATTAGTTATTACTGAAGATGGCCACACTGAATATATAACATTCGATGTAATTCCATCACCTCATTTCCCTATTGTATTAGGGTTATACTGGCTTCAGACACATAACCCCTATATTGATTGGTCTACTTTAACTGTTGCCTTCCAATCAAAATTCTGTGAAAATACATGCTTCCCACATCATAAAATACTACACACAGAATTAGAACAGATTCAAATACCGGAACCATACCAGGACTTCATAGAGGTCTTTAGTAAAGTTGAGGCAGAAACTCTTCCACCTCATCGGGTTTATGATTGCCCAATTGAATTAATTCCAGGTGCAACATTACCGGTTGGTCATTTGTATCCATTGAGTCACCCTGAGTTATTACATCTTAAACAATACTTACAAGATAATCTTAGAAAGGGTTTCATCAGACCCTCTTCTTCACCCACAGCAGCTGGAATGTTCTTTGTAACCAACAAAGACACTTCCCTCAGGCCGATAATAGATTACCGAGAGCTTAATAAACGGACGGTAAAAAACCGATATCCGTTACCTCTCATACCAGAATTAATTGAAAGATTAAGTAATGCTACCATCTTTACTAAGTTGGACTTGCGTGGGGCATACAATCTCATACGTATAAGAGAAGGAGACGAATGGCTCACAGCATTCAGAACTCGCTATGGACTCTATGAGTACCTAGTGATGCCATTCGGTCTCTGTAATGCCCCCGCAACGTTCCAACACTTTATTAATGATATCTTCCGGGATTTATTAGACATATGTCTAGTAGTATACTTAGACGACATCCTAATTTACTCCAACAATTTGCCAGAACATATAAAACATGTACGTTGGGTATTAGCTCGGTTACAAACACATAAACTATATGCCAAATTAGAAAAGTGTTCATTCCACAATACCACTATCTCATTCTTAGGTTACACTATATCTCCTGCTGGTATCCAAATGCAAACCGAGAAGGTTGATTCAGTAAAAAATTGGCCAACTCCTAAAGATAAGAAGTCTCTCCAAAGGTTTTTGGGGTTTGCCAATTATTACAGAAAATTTATAAAGAATTTTTCATCAATAGTGAGACCACTCACACAACTTACTGGTTCAACCCAACAATTCCATTGGAATCAAAGTCATTCCAAAGTATTTGACTTCTTGAAACAAACTTTCACAGAAGCACCCATACTCAAATTTCCTAATGTTGATTTACAATACGTATTGGAAGTTGATTCCTCAGACTTTGCGATTGGGGCAGTACTTTCACAACAGAAAACACCTAAAGATCCTCTACATCCAATCTCCTACTTTTCAAAAAGTATGACATCAGCAGAGAGGAATTACGCAATAGGAGACAAAGAATTACTCGCCATCCGTAAATCTTTAGAATTTTGGAGACACCTACTAGAAGGTGCAAAAATGCCCTTCATAATTTACACTGACCACAAAAACCTCCAATACCTGCAAAATAACAAGACTCTATCAGCTAGACAGGTACGGTGGAGTCTCTACTTTGCAAGATTCGACTTTCAAATCCAATACCGCCCAGCAAACAAAAATGGAAAAGCGGATGCACTCTCTCGACAACTATCCGAACCTATTCCTAACGAAAATCCTACTGCTATAATTCCTCCTGAACGCTTCATCGGATTAACTTCAGACTTTCTAACTGATATAAAGAACTCTTCAAAAAATTCACCTACTGACACTAAGGTTCCTTTGGAATTGAAGGACGGATTATACTACTACAAGAATATGATTTATATTCCTAAAGAATTGAGACAACAAATTTTACAACATCACCATGATTCACCCTTAGCGGGACATCCAGGGGAATCACGCACCATCGAACTTATAACAAGGACATATTGGTGGCCTCATTTGAAGGAAACTGTTTCAGATTATATTAAGACTTGTGTTACTTGTCAAGTATGCAAAACTGAGCGGAAATTACCTTATGGACTTTTGATATCAATTCCAACATCTGACAGACCTTGGAAACAAGTAGGAGTTGACTTCATTGTGGATTTACCTCCATCAAAGAATTATACCACCATCATGGTAGTTGTTATAGTTTCACCAAAATGTCGCATTTTATTCCATTTCATAAGCTTCCCACTTCAGCAGAAACAGCTAACTTATTTATACAACATGTGATTCGGCTTCATGGGGTACCAACAGTTTTGATATCTGACAGGGGTTCCCAGTTCACATCTAAATTCTGGAAAAGTCTCTGTCAATCTCTTAACATAACCCATCAATACACCACTGCATTTCATCCACAAGCAAACGGACAGGTTGAGAGAATCAATCAATGGTTAGATGAGTACCTACGATGTTTTTGGTCCTACCAGCAAGACAATTGGATAACATACTTACCCTTCGCTGAATTTTCCTACAATAATCTAACCAATTCATCCACAAAATTATCTCCATTCTTCGCAAATTATGGGTACCATCCAACCATCACTTCAGTTAGTACTTCTCCTTCCAATTCTCCTCTTGTAGATGAATGGAATAATGCACTTCTAGACAATTTTCGGGTTATCAAGGAAAACATTTCAAAAGCTCAGACTTCCCAAAAGCACTATTATGATTTGAGACACAGACAACCACCTTCATATCAAATTGGAGACCAGGTATGGTTGTCAACTAAAAACCTAAAGCTACATCTTCCTAGTAGGAAAATGACACAAAAATTCTGTGGACCATTCCCTATCACTAGGGTAATAAATCAGAATGCAGTCACTCTGGATTTACCTTCATCTATGAGAATACATCCGACTTTCCATGTTTCCCTCCTCAAACCATACGTTCCTACTAGAAATAACACACCCCAATTACTACCAACCACTTCCATCCAAGACTCAGAAATCTATGAAGTTAAAGAAGTACTTGACTCAAGGTTTTCCAAGGGTATTCTGGAATATTTAATTAGGTGGAAGGGGTACTCGGAGGAAGATGACTCTTGGGAACCCGCATCTAATCTTAATGCTCCTCGACTTGTTTCCCAATTCCACAGGAGATATCCAGATCGCCCCAGACTTCAAGCTGAGGATCAGCTTGTTTGAGGGGGGAGTCATGTCAGGCTTTTGGGTGTACTGTTTCCTTAATTAGAATTCAACCAATCATATCTTACTTACTCTCATAAAACACCTGTTCACTGAACACACCTTGCTTAGTATTTTGTTATTTTCCTCAGAGTAACACTGAGCCTCTGATACCTCTGGAAGGTTAATATTGTATCTAAACTTTTCAGCAACTCAAGTTACCTCATTCAAGATCTACCTACTACAGATTTAATATTTATTTCCAGCCTGTTGCAACATCTTACTTTGGCAAGTACTTTTCATTTATTCAAGACTGTCTTTATTTTGGGAAGTTACGTTACCTGTTTCAACTTATCAGCTCATATTAATTATCAACCAAGTCTGTGGCTGCCATAAAGAATAACCGGTTATTGAAGCTCTTATCTGTTAATCTTATTTGTTCTGTTATATTATCCTTATGTTGATTTCTGCTGCACCGGAGAATCGTGACGTCACACGCTGACTGTTAACTGGCTTCAGCGTGTCTCTGCTGCTGCTGCAGCCGCAGCCCACAGAACCCGGAAGTGTTTGTCCTTACTTACCGCATTCACAGTTTTCAAGGTACATTACTACGTTTGCAACTATAATCATATCTGCAGAAGTTCTCCATTATAACAATCTATCAATACTACATTGGATAAGACTTACTTGCTGTGTGTTCAATATCTCATGTTACGCAATATATTATAATTATTCCTTACTTATTCTTAAGAAAGTTTCACCTATTCCTATATCCTTTTGTATTATTACAAGCCTGCTTATTTCTAAGATTGCATTTGATTTTGATTCCTATAATACAGATAATACTTTAGTGTGTACTTTTTGTAGGGAAACATTAATCTATATTAACTGCACATATATCCATATGGGTTTACCAAGTAATAGTACTCTCAATTGATATTGTGCTACATACCTATACTAGTAATCAAACTAAGCAGGATTGATTATTACAATGGGGCTATTTCTACCCTTGCTAAACGTACTACCATTCCTACGTCAGATGGTACCTCGTTTAAGGATCCTTTAGATAGAAAAATTGAATCTTTTCTAAGAAAAGCTTATCTCTGTTCAGGTAATCTTCTTAGACCTGCTATATCATTGGCTGATGTTGCTGCAGCTTCAACTTTTTGGTTGGAAACTCTAGCGCAACAAGTAACAAATCGTGATTCTCATGATATTATTATTCTTCTCCAGCATGCTAATAATTTCATCTGTGATGCCATTTTTGATATTATTAGAGTTGATGTTAGATTTATGTCTCTGGCTATCTTAGCCAGAAGAGCTTTATGGCTTAAGACTTGGAATGCTGATATGGCTTCTAAATCAACTCTACTTTCCATTTCTTTCCAGGGAAACAAATTATTTGGTTCTCAGTTGGATTCTATTATTTCAACTGTTACTGGTGGGAAAGGAACTTTTTTACCACAGGATAAAAAGTCTAAAGGTAAAAACAGGGCTAACAATCGTTTTCGTTCCTTTCGTTTCAACAAAGAACAAAAGCCTGATCCTTCATCCTCAGGAGCAGTTTCAGTTTGGAAACCATCTCCAGTCTGGAATAAATCCAAGCCTGCTAGAAAGGCAAAGCCTGCTTCTAAGTTCACATGAAGGTACGGCCCTCATTCCAGTTCAGCTGGTAGGGGGCAGGTTACGTTTTTTCAAAGAAATTTGGATCAATTCTGTTCACAATCTTTGGATTCAGAACATTGTTTCAGAAGGGTACAGAATTGGTTTCAAGATGAGACCTCCTGCAAAGAGATTTTTTCTTTCCCATGTCCCAGTAAATCCAGTGAAAGCTCAAGCATTTCTGAATTGTGTTTCAGATCTAGAGTTGGCTGGAGTAATTATGCCAGTTCCAGTTCCGGAACAGGGGATGGGGTTTTATTCAAATCTCTTCATTGTACCAAAGAAGGAGAATTCCTTCAGACCAGTTCTGGATCTAAAATTATTGAATCGTTATGTAAGGATACCGACGTTCAAGATGGTAACTGTAAGGACTATATTGCCTTTTGTTCAGCAAGGGAATTATATGTCCACAATAGATTTACAGGATGCATATCTGCATATTCCGATTCATCCAGATCATTATCAGTTCCTGAGATTCTCTTTTCTAGACAAGCATTACCAATTTGTGGCTCTACCGTTTGGCCTTGCTACAGCTCCAAGAATTTTCACAAAGATTCTCGGTGCCCTTCTGTCTGTAATCAGAGAACAGGGTATTGTGGTATTTCCTTATTTGGACGATATCTTGGTACTTGCTCCGTCTTTACATTTAGCAGAGTCTCATACGAATCGACTTGTGTTGTTTCTTCAAGATCATGGTTGGAGGATCAATTTACCAAAAAGTTCTTTGATTCCTCAAACAAGGGTAACCTTTCTGGGTTTCCAGATAGATTCAGTGTCCATGACTTTGTCTTTAACAGACAAGAGACGTCTAAAATTGATTACAGCCTGTCGAAACCTTCAGTCTCAATCATTCCCTTCGGTAGCCTTATGCATGGAAATTCTAGGTCTTATGACTGCTGCATCGGACGCGATCCCCTTTGCTCGTTTTCACATGCGACCTCTTCAGCTCTGTATGCTGAACCAATGGTGCAGGGATTACACGAAGATATATCAATTAATATCTTTAAAACCGATTGTTCGGCACTCTCTAACGTGGTGGACAGATCACCATCGTTTAATTCAGGGGGCTTCTTTTGTTCTTCCGACCTGGACTGTAATTTCAACAGATGCAAGTCTCACAGGTTGGGGAGCTGTGTGGGGATCTCTGACGGCACAAGGAGTTTGGGAATCTCAGGAGGTGAGATTACCGATCAATATCTTGGAACTCCGTGCAGTTTTCAGAGCTCTTCAGTTTTGGCCTCTTCTGAAGAGAGAATCGTTCATTTGTTTTCAGACAGACAATGTCACAACTGTGGCATACATCAATCATCAAGGAGGGACTCACAGTCCTCTAGCTATGAAAGAAGTATCTCGAATTTTGGTTTGGGCGGAATCCAGCTCCTGTCTAATCTCTGCGGTTCATATCCCAGGTGTAGACAATTGGGAAGCGGATTATCTCAGTCGCCAAACGTTGCATCCGGGCGAATGGTCTCTTCACCCAGAGGTATTTCTTCAGATCGTTCAATTGTGGGGGCTCCCAGAGATAGATCTGATGGCCTCTCATCTAAACAAGAAACTTCCCAGGTATCTGTCCAGATCCCGGGATCCTCAGGCGGAGGCAGTGGATGCATTATCACTTCCTTGGAAGTATCATCCTGCCTATATCTTTCCGCCTCTAGTTCTTCTTCCAAGAGTAATCTCCAAGATTCTGAGGGAATGCTCGTTTGTTCTGCTAATAGCTCCGGCATGGCCTCACAGGTTTTGGTATGCGGATCTTGTCCGGATGGCATCTTGCCAGCCATGGACTCTTCCGTTAAGACCAGACCTTCTGTCACAAGGTCCTTTTTTCCATCCGGATCTGAAATCCTTAAATTTAAAGGTATGGAGATTGAACGCTTGATTCTTGGTCATAGAGGTTTCTCTGACTCCGTGATTAATACTATGTTACAGGCTCATAAATCTGTATCTCGAGAGATATATTATAGAGTCTGGAAGACTTATATTTCTTGGTGTCTTTCTCATCATTTTTCTTGGCATTCTTTTAGAATACCGAGAATTTTTCAGTTTCTTCAGGATGGTTTAGATAAGGGTTTGTCCGCAAGTTCTTTGAAAGGACAAATCTCCGCTCTTTCTGTTCTTTTTCACAGAAAGATTGCTATTCTTCCTGATATTCATTGTTTTGTACAAGCTTTGGTTCGTATAAAACCTGTCATTAAGTCAATTTCTCCTCCTTGGAGTTTGAATTTGGTTCTGGGAGCTCTTCAAGCTCCTCCGTTTGAACCTATGCATTCATTGGACATTAAATTACTTTCTTGGAAAGTTTTGTTCCTTTTGGCCATCTCTTCTGCTAGAAGAGTTTCTGAATTATCTGCTCTTTCGTGTGAGTCTCCTTTTCTGATTTTTCATCAGGATAAGGCGGTGTTGCGAACTTCTTTTGAATTTTTACCTAAAGTTGTGAATTCCAACAACATTAGTAGAGAAATTGTGGTTCCTTCATTATGTCCTAATCCTAAGAATTCTAAGGAGAAATCATTGCATTCTTTGGATGTTGTTAGAGCTTTGAAATATTATGTTGAAGCTACGAAATCTTTCCGTAAGACTTCTAGTCTATTTGTTATCTTTTCCGGTTCTAGGAAAGGCCAGAAGGCTTCTGCCATTTCTTTGGCTTCTTGGTTGAAATCTTTAATTCATCTTGCCTATGTTGAGTCGGGTAAAATTCCGCCTCAAAGAATTACAGCTCATTCTACTAGGTCAGTATCTACTTCCTGGGCGTTTAGGAATGAAGCTTCGGTTGACCAGATCTGCAAAGCAGCAACTTGGTCCTCTTTGCATACTTTTACTAAATTCTACCATTTTGATGTATTTTCTTCTTCTGAAGCAGTTTTTGGTAGAAAAGTTCTTCAGGCAGCGGTTTCAGTTTGAATCTTCTGCTTATGTTTTTTGTTAAACTTTATTTTGGGTGTGGATTATTTTCAGCAGGAATTGGCTGTCTTTATTTTATCCCTCCCTCTCTAGTGACTCTTGTGTGGAAAGATCCACATCTTGGGTAGTCATTATCCCATACGTCACTAGCTCATGGACTCTTGTTAATTACATGAAAGAAAACATAATTTATGTAAGAACTTACCTGATAAATTCATTTCTTTCATATTAACAAGAGTCCATGAGGCCCACCCTTTTTTGTGGTGGTTATGATTTTTTTGTATAAAGCACAATTATTCCAATTCCTTATTTTATATGCTTCGCACTTTTTTTCTTGTCACCCCACTTCTTGGCTATTCGTTAAACTGATTTGTGGGTGTGGTGAGGGGTGTATTTATAGGCATTTTAAGGTTTGGGAAACTTTGCCCCTCCTGGTAGGAATGTATATCCCATACGTCACTAGCTCATGGACTCTTGTTAATATGAAAGAAATGAATTTATCAGGTAAGTTCTTACATAAATTATGTTTTTTTTAATAATTTTATTAGACAATTTTTTTTTAAAATCATTTTATTAGATGGTGTTATTATGAGTATAACATTTACTTTGTAATGTATTTTTGATGTGTTTTGTCACTCTTTTATTCGCAAAACAGTTAACCAGAGCTCTTAAGACGCAGTAATCATTCTAGCGTAAATCGCGATTGCACTCAAGCAATCGCGTTTACTTTCAACTTGTAGTATGAGCGCTAAACTAGATGAGTGCAAACACCCGGATAAACCCCTTTTCGCTTGCGTGGAAATGTTAACGCACCCCTTGTAATCTGTCCCTTCATGTTTTAAGTTACATATCATTCCTATAGCACTTTTATCACATTTAGGAAAAGTGGGTGTTTAGTAAAATAAGTATACTAATAATAGTGCAATTGTTTTTTTGTTTGCTTGTTTGTTTTTTAAAACACCTACTATATTCTCTATCCTCATAATATATAATGTAATATATATATATATATATATAATATGTATCTAATATATAGTGTAATATACATACATAAAACAATACATTATTTCAGTCTTTTTTTTACAATATTTTAAAATGTAAAAAGTTTATGTCAATCACTCAGTTTTAACCTTTTCATCATGTGACTGTAGAGTTTGGATTTATGAGTTGCTACTCCTTAAAACAGTGTAAGATTTGCTTTTAAAAAAAAAAATTAAAATAGCATAATCTACAAACGTGTATTGTTACTGTCACCTGAGATAAAGTGGAGTTAGTGTATTTTTCAGCACTGTGTTTCAATCTCCTCACAAGCATAAACATAGGAAATATAGATTGATAAGGGCAAACTATTTTTAGTATTTTTTTTCACTGCGTGAAATTGATTAAAGTTTTCAGTAAATGGCTTATAAATTTGGATCTCATATTTCTGTCACCCTGTGAAAAGATTACAGAAACTCTGCATAGACCCATGTTGTATACAATACTAAATTACAAAAGGTTGTAAAAGCTAATGTTTTGTTTAATGTTTTGAACAAGACCATATGCATTTACTGACCTTGGGTAAAATATTTTAATTTAAAACATATAGAGCCTTTAAGGGTAAGAAAACAAAACAAAACCTGCCTCTATAATAAAACTATAACCTCAGTGTTTATAAAAGTAATGGATTTCATTATCCGCTTTCATATGGAGTTTGGCATTTTCTACACTAACAGAGACTATGTGTTAGCACATTGTACACTTTACAAATCAGTTGAAAACTTCAGTATTTCCTGGATAAAGGTAGTTCCCTTCTTCCTTAAACAAACCCCCATTCAGTGAACTGTTAAAGTAATCTATGCAGTATTAATCGTGTAAAGACCTGCAAAGCTTTCATTTGTTCATTTTTCTTTTATGTAAATGGCTGCTGACCTTGATCTTCCAAAGGCATGTTGCAGTCCGCTTTCTATGCACTGTTTAAAAAGAAGAATTGAATAGTTTAAGTGGATACTGACATCTAAGTCAACAAATATTAACACTTGAATTTAGCACTGGGGTAAATATGACAGGCGAATCACACCTCTGCTAAGTATAGGCAAATACTATTTATTTTGTGGAAGCAGCACTGTATAGAACATATCAGCTAGTTGCAGACTTGGTTGCTTTGTAAATAATACTGTAGGAAATAAGGTCACATTGTAAATAATGAAACTTCTAGGTTAGTGTTGATAATGCTGTGTCTTAAAGGGACACTAAAGTCAAACTTAAACTTTCATGATTCAGATAGAGAATGCAATTTTTTCTACCATTATAAAATTGTACAGTCATTTTTATATGTATGTTTTCAGAGACAGTATTTATGTATTTAAAGTATTTACATACAGTATAAGAGTCTGTAATAGCCTAGTGGCTGTCACATGATACAGGGGGCAGGAAAATGGAAGGAAACTTTGAGATTTGTCAAAAAATATACTGCTAATATAACATTCAGAGTCTTTTTATCCATTTGTTAGTTATGCAATTCTACTGTATTTAATGGGCCTTTAAAGGGACACTAAATAAGTTTGATGCACCGCTCTTTAATCTTGGGTGCTGCTATTTTAGAACTTAGTTTGCACTGAAGGTATCTGAAGGAGAGATGTTGTACATGTGCAAACAAGACAGCTTTGGAATGACTTGGATAGATGACAAGAGGGAGGCGAGAAATAACCTCAATACTATGCTTATAAATGTATTCAGTGTTTAATGTCCATTTATTGGGACATGAAACCTCAATTCTTTCATGATTCAGATAGAACATACAATTTTAAACAACTTTCTAGTTTATTTCTATTTTCAGATCTGCTTTATTCTCTTGGCATCCTTTGTTAAAGAAGCAGCAATGCACTCAGCTTAGTCAAAGTCAAGAAGCATATATGTGCAGCCACCAATCAGAAGCTAGTTCCCAGTAGTGCATTGTTGCTCCTGGACTTACCTTGTTATGCTTTTCAACAAAGGTTACAAACCAAAAGAAGCAAATTAAATAACGGGAGTAAATTGGGAAGTTGTTTAAAATTGCATGTTATTTCAAAATCATAACTTTACTATCCCTTTAATATTCTACCTAAGAAGATTTATCTCTCTTAAACAAGGTTTTGCCACTATTGTGACATATTTCTTTATGTCTACTCAGAATGTAAACTCTTTAAGAAGCAGGCCGCTGTAATACTTTTGTCCCAGTTTCGCTGTATTGTACACCCTATACATGTTGCAGAAACTCATTACAAATAAACAGCCAGATTACAAGTTTTGCGTTATGGCTGGCTCGCTAATTACTTGTACGTTATTTTCACTGCTCACCTTTCATAGCGCTGCTATTACAGGTTTGCAAAAAGCAGGCTTGTGCGGGCGATATGGTTGCGTTAAGCTCCATACCTCACCCAAATACAAGCGCTACTTTGACGTGCTCGTGCACAATTTCCCCATAGACATCAATGGGGAGACCCGGCAAAAAAAAAGCCTAACACCTGCGATCGCGGAAACAAAAGATCTGTAACGCAGCCCCATTGATGTCTATGGGAAAAGAAAAAGTTACCTTTAAACCTAACACCTTAACATAAAAACCACGTCTAAGCACCCCTAATCTGCCGTAACCGACATAGCTGCCACCTACATAATGTTATTAACCCCTAATCTGCCGCCCCAAATATCGCCGCCACCTACATAAAACTATTAACCACTAATCTGCCGCCCTTAACATCGCCACCACATAAATAAAACTATTAACCCCTAATCTGCTGCCCCTAACATCGCTGCCACTTACATTACAGTTATTAGCCCCTAAACCGCCGCCCTCCTGCATCGCAAACACTATTTAAAGATTATTAACCCCTAATCTGCCGTTCCGCCCACATCGCTGCTATAATAAACCTATTAACCCGTAAACCTAACCCTAACGTAACCCTAACACCCCCTAACTTAAATATAATTAAAATAAATCTAAATAAAGCTTACAATTATTACCCAAATAATTCCTATTTAAAACTAAATACTTACCTGTAAAATAAAACCTAAGCTAGATACAATATAACTAATAGTTACATTGTACTTACTTTAGGTTTTATTTTTATTTCAAATGTAAGTTTGTATTTATTTTAACTAGGTAGACTAGTTAGTAAATAGTTATTAACTATTTACTTGCTACCTAGTTAAAATAAATACAAAGTTACCTGTAAAATAAAACCTAACCTGCCTTACACTAAAAACTAACATTACAATAAAATAAAATAAATTAAATTAATACAATACAGTTATTTAAATTACAAAAAAATAAACACTAAATTACACAAAATAAAAAACGAAATTATCAAAAATAAAAAAGAATTACTCCTAATCTAATAGCCCTATCAAAATAAAAAAGCCCCCCCAAAATAAAAAAAAAACATAGCCTACACTAAACTGCCAATGGCCAATGGCCTCAAAGAAATCAGCTCTTTTACCTGTAAAAAAAATAGAAACACCCCCCAACAGTAAAACCCACCACCCACACAACCAAACCCCCCAAATAAAAAAAAAATCTAAATAAACCTTAGCTCTTTATTGCCCTGAAAAGGGCCCTGAAAAGGGCATTTGGATGGGCATTGCCTTAAAAGGGCATTTAGCTCTTTTACTGCCCAAACCCTAATGTAAAAATAAAACCCACCCAATAAACCCTTAAAAAATCCTAACATTAACCCCCGATGATCCACTTACAGTTTTCGAAGAATGTACACCCATCCTCATCCAGAAGGCAGAAGTCTTCATCCAAGTGGACAGAAGTCTTCATCCAGACAGCATCTTCTGTCTTCATCCATCCGGCCTCTTCTATTTTCATCCATCCGGCATCTTCTATCTTCATCCATCCAGCATCTTCTATCTTCATCCATCCGGCGCAGAGCGGGTCCATATTCAAGACATCCGGCGCAGAGCATTCGCTTCTTCCGATGGTCAACGAAGAATGAATTTTCCTTTTATGGTATGTCATCCAAGATGGCGTCCCTTACATTCCGATTGGCTGATAGAATTCTTTCATCCAATAGGAATTAAAGAGTAAAAAATCCTATTGGCTGTTGCAATCAGCCAATAGGATTAAGCTTTCATCCTATTGGCTGATCCAATAGAATGCGAGCTCAATCTTATTGGCTGATAGGATCAGTCAATAGAATGAATGCTCAATCCTATTGACTGATTGCAACAGCCAATAAGATTTTTACCCTTTAATTCCTATTCTTCGCTGAACATCGGAAGAAGAGGATGCTCCGCGCCAGATGTCTTGAAGATGGACCCGCTCTGCGCCAGATGGATGAAGATAGAAGATGCCGGATGGATGAAGATAGAAGATGCTGTCTGGATGAAGACTTTTGCCCGCTTGGATGAAGACTTCTGCCGGCTTCGAGGAGGACTTCTGCCCGCTTGGATGAAGACTTCTGCCGCCTGAATGAGGATGGATGTCCGGTCTTCGAAAACTGTAAGTGGATTGTCGGGGGTTAGTGTTAGGTTTTTTTAATGGTTTATTGGGTGAGTTTTATTTTTAGATTAGGGTTTGGGCAGTAAAAGAGCTAAATACCCTTTTAAGGGCAATGCCCATCCAAATGCCCTTTTCAGGGCAATGGGGAGCTTAGGTTTATTTAGATAGGTTTTTATTTGTGGGGTTTGTTTGTGTAGGTGGTGGGTTTTACTGTTGGGAGGTGTTTGTATTTTTTTACTGGTAAAAGAGCTGATTTCTTTGGGGCAATGCTCCGCAAAAGGCCCTTTTAAGGGTCATTGGCAGTTTAGTGTAGGCTAGGGTTTTTTTTATTTTGGGGGGGCTTTTTTATTTTGATAGGGCTATTAGATTAGGAGTAATTCTTTTTTATTTTTGATAATTTCGTTTTTTATTTTGTGTAATTTGGTGTTTATTTTATTGTAATTTAAATAAATGTATTTGATTAATTTAATTTATTTTATTTTATTGTAATGTTAGTTTTTAGTGTAAGGCATGTTAAGTTTTATTTTACAGGTAACTTTGTATTTATTTTAGCTAGGTAGTTAGTAAATAGTTAATAATTATTTACTAACTAGTCTACCTAGTTAAAACAAATACAGACTTAATTGTGAAATAAAAATAAAACCTAAGATAGATACAATGTAACTATCAGTTACATTGTAGCTATCTTAGGTTTTATTTTACAGGCAAGTATTTAGTTTTAAATAGGAATTATTTAGGTAAAAATTGTAAGCTTTATTTAGATTTATTTTAATTATATTTAAGTTAGGGGTTTTAGGGTTAGGGTTACGTTAGGGTTAGGTTTAGGGGTTAATAGGTTTATTATAGCGGCAGTGTGGGTGGGCGGCAGATTAGGGGTTAATAATCTTTAAATAGTGTTTGCGATGTGGGAGGGCGGTGGTTTAGGGGTTAATAATTTTATTATCCTGGCGATGATGTCGAGGAGCAGCGGAATAGGGGTTAATAATTTTTTGATGTGGCGGCGATGTCCGAAGCAGCAGATTAGGGGTTAATAATTTTATTTTAGTGTTTGCTATGCGGGAGGGCCCTCGGTTTAGGGGTTAATAGGTAGTTTATACCTGTGCACTTTGTGACAGTTTTATGTTACAGCTCTGTAGCATAAAACTCATAACTACTGACTTTAGATGGCGGTACGGATCTTGTCATTTTAGGCTGTACCGCTCACTTTTTGGCCTCACAGCAAAACTTGTAAAACCGGCGCTATGGAAGTCCCATTGAAAAAGGACTTTTCTTAAAGTGCGGTACTGACGTTGCGTGACGGCCAAAAAGGTGTGCGGTGCAGCTATTCTGACAAGACTTGTAATACCGGCGTTAGTGAAAAAGCATCGTTATGAAGCATAACAATACTTTTTCACTCATAACGCAAAACTCGTAATCTGGCTGAAAGATAATAATAATAATCATCATCATCCTCATCAGTTATAGTCAAGGGACACTGAATTAAAACAAAGATAGTATGCACATTGAGAGCAGCAAATAAACATGTTAAAATAGTTTCACCTGCAGAAAAGTTATTAAAGCTATTTTAAATTTATATCATAATGTTCAGGAAATGCCTGTTTGTGCACAACTACTTAAATACCATACTCCTTTTTTTTTTGCAGGAACATTGTTTTTAAAGGTACAAAATTCTTTAATACATTTTAAAATAGTCACATAATTGTAAAAAAAATAAAAAAAATATTATTATTAATCTTAATGTTTTTTTTAATGCTTATAAACATGGTGTATCAAGGGGTAACACCTCAGTGTGCTTAGAGGAATATGGCTACACCTCACTGACGAGGCCCAATAAAGGCTAAAACTATCGTCTGGGGTTGCTGTGTTCCTTGTTCAGAGAGTAATTGCATGGTATTTCGGCGCTGGACTGACCATAATAGGAGGGGTCAGCAAGGCCGTTTCTAGAGAATCTGGCTCCCAGGGCAAAATTCTAAAATGTGCCCCCCTCACAGATTCTAAAGTCGCCCTTCCTAGACCTTGCAT
Source organism: Bombina bombina (assembly GCF_027579735.1). Classification (NCBI taxonomy): domain Eukaryota; kingdom Metazoa; phylum Chordata; class Amphibia; order Anura; family Bombinatoridae; genus Bombina; species Bombina bombina. Next base: position 611,876,729 of record NC_069504.1, on the reverse strand, counting down.
GTTACTCTGTCATTTAGAGGTGAGGGAAATATACCGGTGCTGAGGGAGAGGTTGAAAATGTGTGTGAGTATAGGGGTAAGGGTAGAAGAGAGGGAGGGGAGCAGCTGTGAGGGATAGGGTCAAGGGGACAGGTAGTTAGGTGAAAGTGCAGTATAAGTGCTGAAACTTCTTCCTCAGTAACAGGGGATAAAGAGCTAAATTTATGGCTTTGTGGGTTGTGGTTGATTGCGAGCGTTTGAGGGGGTGAGAGAATGGAAGAATGTTGAGAGCTGATTTAGTTTTTGACGGTGTCGATTTTATTATTGAAGTGGCTGGCAAAGTCTTGAGCTGACAGAGAAGTTGTATTAGGGGGTGGGGGTGGGCGAAGAGCATTGAAAGTGGAGAACAGACATTTTGGGTTTGAAGACGGAGTAGAGATAAGAGTAGGGAAGTAATGTTGCTTAAAGAGATTAAGGGCATAATAGTAGGAGTTCAAAATTAACTTGTAAGGAAGCAAATCAGCTGAACTCCAAGATTTTCTCCAGTGCCACTCAGCAGTATGGGAACATCTACGTAGGTACAGTGTCAGAGAAGTATGCCAGGGCTAAGGATGAGTGTGTGATTTCCGAGCAATGGTAAGAGGGCCCAGATTGTCAAGGACCGATGTAAGGGTGGAATTATAGTAGCAGATAGATTGGTCAGGGCAGGAAAATTAGCACAATGTTGCTGATCTAATGACATAATGCTTCTGTGAAGTTTGGTGTAAGGAGTAGAAGGAGGGAGAGTTGTAGGGAGGGATGAGATGTTGCAAGTGAGGAGATGGTGGTCAGAAAGAGGTAAAGGAGAGTTTGTGAAGTTTGAAATAGTTCATTGATAGCTAAAGATCATGTCAAGGGAGTGATCATCTTTGTGAGTGGGAGAGTCAGTCCATTGTGACAAACCAAAAGAGGAAGTGAGTTGCAGAAGTTGTTTTGCAGAGGAGGCATTGGGATTGTCAAGAGGGATGTTGAAATCACCAAGAATGAGGACAAGGGTGTCAAAGGAAAGGAAATAAGGTAGGCAGGCAGCCAAGTGATCTAGAAATTGAGTTGAGGAGCCAGAAGGTCGGTATATAACTGCAACACGTATAGAGAGGGGAGATAATAAGGAAATCATGTGGGTTTCGAATGAGGAAAATGTAAGGTAAGAGATGGGATGTATTTGTTGGAAGGTGCAATGAGAGCAAAGTAAAATACTTACTGTCCCTTTACCCCCCCCCCACAAATTTGTTAAACACATAGGTAAAGTCCCACTCAGAAGCAGCAAGCATTTGTAAAGAACTAATAATTTCGACTTCCATATACCTTTGCAATACGTTTTAATAGTTCACAAAAAACTTGACAAGTGTTAAAGGGACATTATACACTCATTTTTTCTTTGCATAAATGTTTTGTAGATGATCTATTTATATAGCCCATAAAGTTTGTTTTTTTAAAATAAATGTATAGTTTTGCTTATTTTTAAATAACATTGCTCTGATTTTCAGACTCCTAACCAAGCCTCAAAGTTTTATGTGAATACTGTCAGCTACCTTCTCCAGCTTGCTCCTGTTTGTGTAAAGGGTCTTTTCATATGTAAAAGAAGGGGGGGGGGAGTGTCTTATTTGCCACTTGCAGTGGGCTTTCCAGCTACCTTTTCAACAGAGCCAAACTGACAGCTTCTAAGTAAGTTTTTAAACAGTTTTATACTGGATTTTTATATCAGTATCTGTGCATCTTATTCTTTATAGTAGTGTCTATTACATGCAGTTATATGAAAATGAGTGTATACTGTCCCTTTAAGCGCAAATCGGCCATTTTCCCCTTAGCTCCAACTTTGCACGATATAATCACTTTTGTGTAGTCCTATGTTAGTGGGAGGGTGTGATATTTACATATGTATAAGTATTATATATATATATATATATATGTGATATCCCGTACAACTAGTGAGATATATAGAAACTATGAGAAACCAGAAATCACAACCACAATATCAAGAAATGGTGGTTAGCAAATCTATTATTACAGTCTTTCACCTTATTTTATACTTGCATTTTCAGGATTCTCATCTTTAAAAATTAGTTTTCTAATGGTAATCACATTTTTGTTATTGTGAGTTAACTATTTGCAATTCAGCCTGGTTTTCATAAAACCTAGGTCTTCTCACAATTATAGGGATGCGGCAAAGAAATACCCCGCTCTCTACAGCGAGAACTGCAATTCCCATTCATGGGTCTGCAAAGTGACTTCTGCGGATTTGAACTGTATCTAAAACCTTGTTATGATTTACAGTAACAACAACTGTGAAAATCAGGTTTAAGAGAAAATCATATTTTATGCAATATCTTTCTTTACTACTCAATGCAGCCTTTTAAAGAACAATAACATTAAAGGTAAAAACATAATACATAATAAGAAGCTAACAGAAGCTTGTTATAATGAGAGAAAAAACAGCCAATCAGCACAGAGACTAGACTATAAACTGAGCACACAGCCAACATACTCCCTCTGTCTTTTGCTGCTCAAAAACAGATAAGTTGTGCTCAATATTATATACACATAATTATTGACTATGTATATTTTATATGTTTATTTTCGTTTGCTAAAGTTTTGTAGCCTTATTTTATTATCTTATTAAAACGTTTCCTATTTTTTCCTAATTTTCCGTTTTCATTAATTTATTATTTTTACCCCATTGTATATTTCATTGACAACTTACATCCCGTTTTTTTCTATTAGGATTTTTTCTGTCTCCTTTTCCCTTTGTGACTAAAGCTTTATTCTGAGAACTTTACTTTTCTGTCTCCTCTCCCTTCCTGTGCTATATCGGCGCTGCGGCGCCATTTTGTGGGCTGTTCCCCTCCCCTCCCTGTCCGCCCATTTACGCTGACGTCTGTATTTACCTCAGGCTGTCAGCTGTAAATTCCTGAGAGGTCGAGTGACAACTTTGTTGCCGTTTTCACTTGACATTACTTTCAAACAACTTTCAAACAACTTTTAAAATAGTTACAGGCTTGTATTGCCATTTACTGGTTTTCCCTTATATTTATATATATAATAACGTTTCTGGTTGTTAAATTACTTTTTGTGAGATAACGTTTCTAGTCATTTAAATCAGTTAATTTTACCAGACAAAATCGTCTTGCTTATTTTCATACCTATTATAATTATATTATATTTATTGTTAAGGGAATTTTATTTTAGTTATTCTTATTTTTTCACTTTGTTTTGCCTCAGACATATTTTAAACTACCATAATGTCTGAAATGCAAGCAGATACTTCTCCCTTAACGTTACAAACTGTACAGAATATGATAGATTCTTCCATGAATACTTTATTTAATAAATGTCCTCTTTAATGGGAGAAAAGCAGAAAAAGATTTCTTTAAAAAGAAAAAGCCCGTCCATTGCCTATAAAGCAAGCAAAAAACTTATTGAAAAATCTCGTCAGCTCTTAGCTGAGCCCTCTTTTCCTCACAGCAAAGGAAGAAAAACCGCTGTCAGTAGAACCCTGCACCCCGAGGGTAACCAAACGGGGGATACTTACATATGCAAAAAACTAAAAGATAATAAAAAAGATTTTTCAAAAAATCCATCTTCAGAATCAGAAGATTCAGATGGTGATGAATATACAGACATAAATTCTGACAACTTCAATGAATCAGATAATTCTGACGACTCTCCTGCAGCCAAGAAACAGAAAAAAATTATAATAATTACAGCGAAGACGAGGAAAATTTTATTGATTGCCTGGGCAACCCTAGATTTAAACCAGATGAACTACACCATCCCCGGTCCACCGAGTGGTGTCCCCCCATTGACTTAGCTAAGTTTATTGATCACCAATTACATAAGCCCCTAAAGAAACAGACACGTAACAAAAGGAAAGCTGAGTGTCCTCGCCCCCTTCTACCCAAGAAAGCCTCTATCACTCCAGAGGTTGACCCCAAGATTTTAAAATTTATTGGCACCCCTGGGTACAAATTGAAAAAAGGAGTTGACAGATCCTGGAAAATTTACCAGGACAAACTTCCAGATTCTGTCGGCCCCTTGACTAAACTGTTTGAACTGTCAGAACAGGGAGTTGCAGAAAACTGTCCTTTGGATCCTTACGTAGTAAGAGAATGGGTCCAAAGATTACTTTGCTTCATCGGGAATACTAACTGTGCCATGTCCGGTGAAAGACGTCGAAATATTTTAAGGAAAATAGATCCCAAAATTTCGGATTTTTCCTCAACCAATATTGCATCGGATAAAATGGCCTTTTATTTGGTGACTCATATTTAAAAGATCTTAGCCAGTACGTTAACACTTTCTCCAACTTAAATAAAGTAAAGACTTCAGTGAAGAAAATCTTCTACCCCAACCAAAGTTTTTCCGACGAGGCCGGGAGAGGCAGAGGCCGCTTTCCTGGCCGCCAATCCTATTTTTCAAGGTCTCACTACTTTCCCCAGCAACCTCAATACCAACAACAATTTCAAACACATTTTCAAAGAGGTTATTCAGAACCATCTACCTCCTCCTTCTTCCCGACAAGAGGTCGCCCTTGTGCCCAGAGAGGTTTCAGGACCAGACCCAGAGCTAGACAAGCTCCTGGTAAGTTCATTATTTCCTCCTATTCCTTTTTTCCCAGAAAAAATTGGTGGCAGACTCGCCCTGTTTGCCCAAAATTGGGCTTCAATTACCTCAGATCCTTGGGTTTTACAAGCAGTTTCATGTATCCTCATAGAATTCATATCTCCCCCAATCCAAGTCTCTCTACCTCATCCCATTAATTTTTCTCAGGAAGACGCTCTTTTGGTCGAAAAGGAAATCTTAACTCTTTCTTCCAAAAAAGCAATTATTCCGGTTGTTCAACCCGGAGACTTTTATCTAAGCAATCTTTTTCTAGTAAAGAAGAAAAACAATCAGTTCAGACCAGTCATAAACTTAAAGACTCTAAACTCTTATGTAGTATACCATCATTTCAAGATGGAAGGAATTCACTTATTAAGAGAGTGTTTAAGAGAAAACGATTGGTTAGTTCATCTAGATCTTACAGATGCCTATCTAACTGTCCAAATCGCTCAGGAACATTGGAAATTTTTGACTTTCCGTTGGGAAGACCAATTTTGGAACTTCACTTGTCTTCCCTTCGGCCTGTCTTCCGCCCCTTGGATCTTCACCAAGTTACTCAAACCTGTAGTGGCTTGGTTGAGACTTCGAGGCATTCGTCTGATAATTTTCTTAGACGATATTTTAATTATGGACCAAGATTTTCATTCTCTTCAGAACCATTTAACCTCCACAATTTCCTTACTAGAATCCTTAGGCTTCATTGTGAACAAACAGAAGTCAGTCCTTTATCCTACGAAATCCTTAATTTTCTTAGGATTTCAAATCGATACAATGCTCTCCACTTTGAGCCTTCCGTCAGACAAAGTGAAGAACATCAAAAAAGAAATCTCCAAAACCTTATCAAAAGATTCAGTCCCCATCAGAACTATAGCCAGAATAGTAGGTTTACTATCATCCTCTATTCAGGCTGTTTTCCCTGCCCCCTTACATTATCGAGAACTCCTAAGATTGAAAATTCTTCATTTGAGGAAAGGGTTTTCCTATTCTCATTTGATTCCTTTGTCTTCAGAAGCCAAAGAAGAACTTTCTTGGTGGCTTTCTTATTTGGAAGCTTGGAATGGGAGAGCCATTTTTGGCAGAACTCCCGATTTTGTGATAGAATCCGACGCCAGTCATTCAGGCTGGGGTGCGCGTTGTGGTCCTTCCATCACGGGTGGCAAATGGACATTGGAGGAGAAACGCTTCCATATCAATTGTTTGGAATTATTGGCTGGCTCGTTTGCAGTCAAAAGTTTTGCCAGATTTTCTTCTCCAGTTTCTATTCTCCTGCGCATGGACAATATTTCTGCGGTGCAGTATCTCAATCGTTTGGGAGGCACCAAATCGAGAAATTTATCCAACATAACCAAAGAATTTATTCATCTTTGTTTAGACAGGAATATTTCTATCAAAGCGGAACATATTCCAGGTCAATCGAACGCAGCTGCAGACTGGGGATCTCGTTATTTAACAGACTCCAGCGATTGGAGATTAGACAGGAAGATATTTCTTTCCCTTCAATCTCTCAGAGGTCCCTTTTGTTTGGATCTTTTCGCGTCCAGGACCAATTTTCAAATTTACCCTTATTTCAGCTGGCGTCCGGATCCGGAGGCAGTGGCCATAGATGCTTTCCTTCATCCATGGCCCCTTCAGAAAGCATATGCTTTCCCACCTTTTTCAATGATCCCGAGGACAATTTCAATGGTTCGCAGGGATCTCTTATGCCTGACAATAGTGACCCCCTTTTGGCCAACCCAGTCTTGGTATCCCTCCCTTCTGGAGATGTCCATTTCTCCCCCAATTCTTTTTCCTCCCCTTCCTCATCTGTTAGTCAACCCAGAGGGCGATTATCACAGTCTAATTCTCCAAGGGTCTCTTCTCCTGATAGCATGGACAATATCAGGGGACCCTGGTCCCTCCGAGGCCTTTCGGAGGGAGCTAGGTCCCTCATTGAAGATTCCTGGGCCCCAGGCACCCGCAGGTGTTATTTTGCCGCATGGTCAAAGTGGTCTAGCTGGTGCCTGCGAAGGAACTTGGATCCCGTTTCTTCTGATTTGAATGATATTATTAACTATCTTTCTCATCTTTTTGACTCTGGTCTGGCTTACAGAACCATCAATGTTCATAGGTCAGCTATTTCAGCCAGACATAGTTTAGTTAACAATTCTCCTGTTGGCAAACATCCTTTAGTTTGTAGAATACTTAAAGCTATCAGATTAAAACGTCCTCCTGTTCCCAAACACAAGTTTTTCTGGGATGTTGATCTAATTTTTTCTCTTTTCAAATCCTGGCCTGATAATAATTTGTTATCCCTAAAACAACTTTCTGCTAAATTAGCTACTCTTCTTTGCCTTATCTCCTTCAGGAGAGTATCTGATGTGAAAGCTTTGGATTGGAACTCTAAACATTTCTCACCAGAGGGAGTTGCCTTTTTTCTTTCTCGAAGAACTAAAACTTTATCTACATCTATTTTCTATCCTTATCTCCCTTCCGAACCTTCTCTGTGTGTGGTTGAATGCCTGAAGTCATACGAATCTAGAACTTTAACCTTTAGAAAATCTAACCTCAACCAACTTCTAATTTCCTTTATTCCTCCTCACGCTCCTATTACTTCTACCTCTATTGCTAGGTGGGTTAAATGGGTCATGAAAGAGGCTGGTATTAACATTTCTTTCACAGCTCATTCCGTCAGAGGTTCCGCTGCTTCAAAAGCCTTCTTAAAAGCGGCCCCTCTCCAGCAAATTCTTCTTGCTGCAGATTGGTCCTCTGATTCCATATTCAAACAATTCTATTTCAGACCCATTCAACATGCCTCTCTTAACTTGTTTTCTTAATATGCTTTAAACTTGCATAAAATATGAGTCTCTGGTCTTGTAATAAAATTCCGATTATCCTATTATCTTGAAGGAATAATCTAGATTTTATTAAAGACACAGAGACGAGTATTTTCCCTCCGCAAAATATAATTGTATATATATATATATTATTTTTTTTTCTCCCACCCTATCTTATTATTATATGTTATTAATATCTTTTGTCTTTAACAGTATCCATGTAATTTCAATACACTTTCATCATCTGGATTCTTCCCTGCAACTCAAAAGTTTCAACATTCATCCACTGAAGTTTGGGCACCTATTTGGTCTTCAATCAAGTTCAACTGTTCATGGAACTCCTTCTATCAATTCTACAAGAAAATGACTTTTTTCATCCTTTGTTGCTTCTGACTGTTTGGTTTCCTCATGATGCTTAATATTTTATTTCTTTTGAGCATCAACTAGAAAGAGGGAGTATGTTGGCTGTGTGCTCAGTTTATAGTCTAGTCTCTGTGCTGATTGGCTGTTTTTTCTCTCATTATAACAAGCTTCTGTTAGCTTCTTATTATGTATTATGTTTTTACCTTTAATGTTATTGTTCTTTAAAAGGCTGCATTGAGTAGTAAAGAAAGATATTGCATAAAATACTCGTCTCTGTGTCTTTAATAAAATCTAGATTATTCCTTCAAGATAATAGGATAATCGGAATTTTCCCATAATGTAAAGTATTTTTTTTTCCAATCAATGATAGAAAATATAAAAAAAAAATACTTACAAAGATAAAAAGTTAACAAAAAAGGGCCGATTTATCATGTGTCTGGCGGACATGATCCACTGTAGCGATCATGACCGCCAGATATCGATAAATGCTGACAGTCTACACTGTGGGCATTTTTATTGCACAAGTAGTTCTGGTGAACTGCTTGTGCAATGCCGCCCCCTGCAGATTCGCAGACAATGGGCCGCTAGCAGGGGGTGTCAATCTACCTGATCTTATGAGTCGGCGGACGAGTTAAGGAGCAGCGGTTTTAAGACCGATGCTTCTTAACTGCTGTTTCTGGTGAGCCTAAGGGCTCGTACAGAAACAGATGTATTTGGCCCCATTCGGACCATGATAAATTTGCCCCATAGAATAATTTGACAAACATGCCCAGTATTCCCATCATGTCTATACATGGAGTGCAGAATTATTAGGCAAATGAGTATTTTGACCACATCATCCTCTTTATGCATGTTGTCTTACTCCAAGCTGTATAGGCTCGAAAGCCTACTACCAATTAAGCATATTAGGTGATGTGCATCTCTGTAATGAGAAGGGGTGTGGTCTAATGACATCAACACCCTATATCAGGTGTGCATAATTATTAGGCAACTTCCTTTCCTTTGGCAAAATGGGTCAAAAGAAGGACTTGACAGGCTCAGAAAAGTCAAAAATAGTGAGATATCTTGCAGAGGGATGCAGCACTCTTAAAATTGCAAAGCTTCTGAAGCGTGATCATCAAACAATCAAGCGTTTCATTCAAAATAGTCAACAGGGTCGCAAGAAGCGTGTGGAAAAACCAAGGCGCAAAATAACTGCCCATGAACTGAGAAAAGTCAAGCGTGCAGCTGCCAAGATGCCACTTGCCACCAGTTTGGCCATATTTCAGAGCTGCAACATCACTGGAGTGCCCAAAAGCACAAGGTGTGCAATACTCAGAGACATGGCTAAGGTAAGAAAGGCTGAAAGACGACCACCACTGAACAAGACACACAAGCTGAAACATCAAGACTGGGCCAAGAAATATCTCAAGACTGATTTTTCTAAGGTTTTATGGACTGATGAAATGAGAGTGAGCCTTGATGGGCCAGATGGATGGGCCCGTGGCTGGATTGGTAAAGGGCAGAGAGCTCCAGTCCGACTCAGACGCCAGCAAGGTGGAGGTGGAGTACTGGTTTGGGCTGGTATCATAAAAGATGAGCTTGTGGGGCCTTTTCGGGTTGAGGATGGAGTCAAGCTCAACTCCCAGTCCTACTGCCAGTTTCTGGAAGACACCTTCTTCAAGCAGTGGTACAGGAATAAGTCTGCATCCTTCAAGAAAAACATGATTTTCATGCAGGACAATGCTCCATCACACGCGTCCAAGTATTCCACAGCGTGGCTGGCAAGAAAGGGTATAAAAGAAGAAAATCTAATGACATGGCCTCCTTGTTCACCTGATCTGAACCCCATTGAGAACCTGTGGTCCATCATCAAATGTGAGATTTACAAGGAGGGAAAACAGTACACCTCTCTGAACAGTGTCTGGGAGGCTGTGGTTGCTGCTGCACGCAATGTTGATGGTGAACAGATCAAAACACTGACAGAATCCATGGATGGCAGGCTTTTGAGTGTCCTTGCAAAGAAAGGTGGCTATATTGGTCACTGATTTGTTTTTGTTTTGTTTTTGAATGTCAGAAATGTATATTTGTGAATGTTGAGATGTTATATTGGTTTCACTGGTAAAAATAAATAATTGAAATGGGTATATATTTGTTTTTTGTTAAGTTGCCTAATAATTATGCACAGTTATAGTCACCTGCACACACAGATATCCCCCTAAAATAGCTATAACTAAAAACAAACTAAAAACTACTTCCAAAACTATTCAGCTTTGATATTAATGAGTTTTTTGGGTTCATTGAGAACATGGTTGTTGTTCAATAATAAAATTAATCCTCAAAAATACAACTTGCCTAATAATTCTGCACTCCCTGTATACAAATGTCATTCAGATTGTTTAATAATTCTCAGGATAGATTCAGGTAGGAAAAGTTTCACTTTGTGCAATCAAATGATGTTTACCTAAGATGATGTACATAAGGAATTTGGTTTCGGGTATATTTTCTCACTCTTTTGCCTGTTCTTTTTGCATTTACATCTTGTAGTGAGAAATTTACATTTTGGTCAATGTTCAGCAGGGGTATTGGGGTAAAATAATACTTTGCATAGTGAAATGCGGAGATAATTTCCTGTGTAGCACTTCCTACAAAAGGGAAACCATTGATATTTAGGAATTGCAAAGTCAGTTCAATCTAAACTGCTGAGGGATGTTAAAGGGATATGACACCAAAATACATTTTCTTTCAGGATTCAGATAGAGCATGCAATTTTCAACAATTTTCAAATGTAATAAACTCAGGAGTGTGCACGTGTCTGGAGCACTATATGGCAGCAGTTTTGCAAGAATTACTAGATGGCAACACTAATTCCTGCCATGTAGTGCTCTAGACACCTACCTAGATATCTCTTCAACAAAGTATACCATGAGAACAAAGCAAATGTGATAACAGAAGTAAATTAGAAACTTTTTTTAAAATTGTATGCTATTAATAACAGAAGAGCATTTTCGGGTTTCATATCCCTTTAAGTGTTAAATGGGGAAAATTAACACTTTATTGTGAGTGTAAATTCATTATCTACAACAATGAAAGTGCAGCCATAAAGTTCCACGGTGAGTAGTGTATAAATGACAGGCTATGATGAATTATAGCATTTAATGCGTGCACTGTAATATCCCTTTAAGAAAAAGACATTTTCTTACGTTTGTAAAAACAGAAATACAGATGTCTCTGAGAGTACCTTATAGCTGATAACATAGCTTCATACGGAATGAAAAATACATCTTGTATAAGGCATATGATGTCTTTAGGGGCCATATTTATTAAATTGATCACGAGTGTTGTTGGAGAGTAAAAACCTTTCTCTAAGGGAGCTTGGTAAATTATTTGGTAAATCACTTAGGCTCACATTGGTGAGAGTTGTTTCATGCAATATATAACAAAATATGGCTAATTCATTATTTATTAGTCAAAAAAACATGGCTTTCTTAAAAACAACAAAACAGAGCAGACAGGAAGACAAGAGACTAAGGGACCAATTTATGAAAGTACGGAAGGACACGGTCCGCTGTAGCGATCATGTCCGCTGCACCTCAATAAATGCTTACAGCAGGGGATGTCAATCAACCCGATCGTATGCAATAGGATGGATTGCTGTCCGCCGCCTCAAAGGTGGCGGACGAGTTTAGGAGCAGCGATCTTAAGACTGCTGCTTCTTAACTCCTGTTTCCGGTGAGCCTGAAGAATCTAAAGATGTTACAATTTTAAGTTATGTGTATGTATGTGTGTATATATATATATATATATATATATATATATATATATATTCATTCATTTCTGATACCATTGCAGCTATTTAGAGGCGTAACTAGTAACGCTAGGGCATTGTTGCAAGAATCCATACATATAAAAATGTATACATACATAAAGATATATATATATATTCAGGGGTACCTCTGAGATATTGCGGGTTCGTTTCCAGGCCACCACAATAAAGTGAATATAGCAATGAAGTGAGTCAAACTAATTGTTTTGCTTCCCAGTGCATATAAAAGTTATATTGACGCTGTACTGTTATCTATTAAGCATTATGTCTAAATAAACAATGTACATATCTTAATTAAAAATACTAACCATCATCTGAGCTAGTGGTGTATATATATATATATATATATATATATATATATATATAAGTTTGTATTTATGTGTATTTATGTATATTTAGATGTTTATATGTGTATCAGTGTTGGAAAAATGGCTCCAATAGACTTGCTCAATATTAGGGGCGAGATTACATATGTGACGCAAGTTTCAGGTCAAATGCTGAAACCCGCGTCGTCCATAAGTTCACCTTGCACATCGGGTGAATCACTTAAACCGCGCCGGCAGTTGATATACTGCTGTAAGTCGGATAAACTGGCGATGTTTAGAAATGTGCGGAAACAGACATTTCTGGATTCGCCAGTAGTGACTTACAGCAGTTTATCAACTGCCGGCGCATAAGTAAAAAACAAAAAAATGTTACATCACCCGTAAAAGTCTAACCCGCCTCCCAAAAATAAACCCGACACGTCAATACCCCTATTTTCGCCATCCCAACTACTAATAAAAGTGATTAACCCCTAAACCCCCATCCCCCACATCGCAAACTACCTAATAAATGCATTAACCCCTAATCTGCCATCCCCCACATTGCAAAGTATCTAATTACACTATTAACCCATAATCCGCCAACCACCACAATGCAATCTACCTAATTAACCCCTAAACCGCCAACCCCCAACAATGCAATATTCCTAATTAACCCCTAAACCGCCATCCCCCACAACGCAAAGAACTAATCTAATCACTAAGCCCCCTAACCTAACACCCCTTAAGTTAACCCAAAATATATAAAATAAAAAAAAGACTACCTTACTAATAAATTAATAAAAACTTAGAAAAATAAAAAAATCCTAACATACAATTAAAATAAAAAATCCTAACATTACTTAAAAAAAAATAAGATTAAATTAAAATAAAAAAATCTAATATTACAAAAATTAAAAAATCTAAAATTACAGAAAAAAATAAACCAAAATATCCCCAAAAAAATGTAAACCTAATCTAATACCCCTATAAAAATGAAAAGCCCTCTCAAAATAAAAACACACCCTAATCTAACACTAAAATACCAATAGCCCTTAAAAGGGCCTTTTGTAGGGCATTGCCCTAAAGCGATCAGCTCTTTTACCTAAATAAAGTTCCAATTACCCACCAAACCCCCCAAAATAAAAAAAACTAACACTAAAAAAACCTAAGCTACTCATTGCCCCTAAACGGGCATTTATATGGGCATTGCCCTTAAAAGGGCATGAGCTCTTTTGCTGCCCATTAAGATAAAAAATCCCTAATCTAAAAAAAAAACACCCTAAAAAATAAAAAAAACCTAAGTCTAACCCAGAAATATTTACTCACCATTCCTGAAGTCCGGCAGTGAAGGTCTTCTTCCAGGCAGCTCCATCTTCATCCAGTGCGGGGACATCTTCTATCTTCATCCGGAGCGAAGGCTGCGCGGAGCGGAGGTGGCTGCGGAGGATCCTCTACACGCAATCGCAGCAGCACACTGAAGATTGAATGCAAGGTACCAGTTTTATATTTGGGGTAGCTTGCATTCCTATTGGCTGAAAATCAGCCAATATGATGAGAGCTACTGAAATCCTATTGGCTGTTCAAATCAGTAATTAGATACTTTGCGATGTGGGGGTTGGCGTTTTAGTGGTTAATCACTTTATTAGGTAGATTGCGATTTCGGTGAATAGTGAATTAGGGGTTAATAACTTTATTATGTATTTTGCGATGTGGTGGTTGGCAGATTAGGGGTTAATAGTTTCATTGTGTTTATTGCGTTGCGGTGGATGGCGGAATAGTGGTTTAAATTTTATTATGTATTTTGCGTTGGCAGATAAGGGTTAATACTTTTATTTAATTATTGCGATGGGGGGATGGCAGTTGACAGGTAGATATTTGTGCATGCGTTAGGTGTTTGTTGAGACTTCCAGAGAGTTACGGTACTTATATATTCCGCACAAGGCTTGCTGCGCCTGCCTATGTGTGGCAAGGTGAAAATGGAGTAAAATGTCTTTATTTTCGCCGAGTAAGTCCTTGCGCTGAATTTATGATACCGACTTGCAACACCAGTTCTATGTAAGTTTATGGGAGTAAAATTAGCGGGCGATGGGTTTAATATGCGTGCCGCAATTATATGTGATAGCAGTATCTGACTAAAAACAGGTGACGCCGCTTATGTAATCTCGCCCCAGATTGCCACAAACAGTTGTTAGAAGAGCAATATCTGTGAAGTGAAATAAAGTGAAATATATATATATATATATATATATATATACACGCACACATATTTAAAGGGCAGTAAACCTAAACAATAATGTTATAAAATTCTGCACATAGTGTAGAACTATATAAAAGCTCCTTAACGCAGCCCCATTGATTCCTATGGGGAAATCACCTACACCTAACACCCTAACATGAACCCCGAGTCTAAACACCCCTAATCTTACACTTATTAACCCCTTATCTGCCTCCCCCGACATCGCCGCAACCTACATTATATTATTAACCCCTAATCTGCCGCTCCGGACACCGCCGCCACCTACATTATACTTATGAACCCCTAATCTGCTGCCCCTCAACATAGCAGACACCTACATTATATTTATTAACCCCTAATCTGCTGCCCTCTATGTTGCCGCCACCTACCTACATTTATTAACCCCTAATCTGCTGCCCCCAACGTCGCCGCCACTATAATAAACATATGAACCCCTAAACCGCCGCACTCCCGCCTCGCAAACATTAGTTAAATATTATTAACCCCTAATCTGCCGGCCCTAACATCGACGCCACCTACCTACATTTATTAACCCCTAATCTGCTGCCCCCAACGTCGCCGCCACTATATTAAAGTTATTAACCCCTAAACCTAAGTCTAACCCTAAACCTAACACCCCCTAACTTAAATATAATTAAAAGAAATCTAAATAAAATTACTATAATTAACTAAATTATTCCTATTTAAAACTAAATACTTACCTGTAAAATAAACCCAAAGCTAGCTACAATATAACTAATAGTTACATTGTAGCTAGCTTAGGGTTTATTTTTATTTTACAGGCAAGTTTGTATTTATTTTAACTAGGTAGAATAGTTACTAAATAGTTATTAACTATTTAATAACTACCTAGCTAAAATAAATACAAATTGACCTGTAAAATAACCTAAGTTACAATTACACCTAGCACTACTTTATAATTAAATAAATTCCCTAAATTAAATACAATTAAATAAAATTATCTAAAGTACAAAAACAAACAAACGGTAAATTGCAGAAAATAATAAACAAATTACAAGATTTTTAAACTAATTACACCTAATCTAATTCTCCTAACAAAATAAAAAAGCCCCCCCAAAATAAAAGAAAGCCCTACCCTACACTAAATTACAAATAGCCCTTAAAAGGGCCTTTTGCGGGGCATTGCCCCAAAGTAATCAGCTCTCTTACCTGTAAAAAAACCCCATTAAAACCCACCACCCACACAACCAACCCTACTCTAAAACCCACCCAATACCCCCTTAAAAAAACCTAACACTAACCCCTTGAAGATCACCTTACCGGGAGAAGTCTTCACCCAAGCAGGCCGAAGTCCTCAATGAAGCCAGGAGAAGTCTTCATCCAAGCCGAGCGAAGTGGTCCTCCAGATGGGCAGAAGTCTTCATCCAGACGGCATCTTCTATCTTCATCCATCCGGCGCGGAGCGGGTTCATCTTCAAGACATTCGATGCGGAACATCCTCTTCAATCGACGGCTAACACAGAATGAAGGAACCTTTAAGTGACGTCATCCAAGATGGCGTCCCTTCAATTCCGATTGGCTGATAAAATTCTATCAGCCAATCCGAATTAAGGTAGAAAAAATCCTATTGGCTGATGCAATCAGCCAATAGGATTGAAGTTCAATCCTATTGGCTGATCCAATCAGCCAATAGGATTGAGCTCACATTCTATTGGCTGATTGGATCAGCCAATAGGATTGAACTTCAAACCTATTGGCTGATTGCATCAACCAATAGGATTTTTTCTGCCTTAATTCCAATTGGCTGATAGAATTCTATCAGCCAATCGGAATTGAAGGGACGCCATCTTGGATGACGTCACTTAAAGTTATCTTCATTCTGTGTTAGCCCGTGATTGAAGAGGATGCTCCGTGTCGGATGTCTTGAAGATGGACCTGCTCTGCGCCGGATGGATCAAGATAGAAGATGCCGTCTAAATGAAGACTTCTGCCCGTCTGGAGGACCACTTCGCCCGGCTTGGATGAAGACTTCTCCCGGCTTCGTTGAGGACTTCAGCCCGGTTGGGTGAAGACTTCTCCCGGTAAGGTGATCTTCAAGGGGTTAGTGTTAGGTTTTTTTAAGGGGGTATTGGGTGGGTTTTAGAGTAGGGTTGGTTGTGTGGGTGGTGGGTTTCAATGTTGGGGGGGATTTGTAATTTTTTTTACAGGTAAGAGAGCTGATTACTTTGGGGCAATGCCCCGCAAAAGGCCCGTTTAAGGGCTATTTGTAATTTAGTGTAGGGTAGGGCTATTGGGGGATTAGATTAGGTGTAATAATTTTAAAAATCTTGTAATTTGTTTATTATTTTCTGTAATTTAGTGTTTTTGTTTTTTTGTACTTTAGATAATTTTATTTAATTGTATTTAATTGTATTTAATTTAGGGAATTAATTTAATTATAGTGTACTGTTAGGTGTAATTGTAACTTAGGTTAGGTTTTATTTTACAGGTAACTTTGTATTTATTTTAGCTAGGTAGTTATTAAATAGTTAATAACTATTTAGTAACTATTCTACCTAGTTAAAATAAATACAAACTTGCCTGTAAAATTAAAATAAACCCTAAGCTAGCTACAATGTAACTATTAGTTATATTGTAGCTAGCTTAGGGTTTATTTTACAGGTACGTATTTTGTTTTAAATAGGAATAATTTAGTTAATGATAGGAATTTTAATTAGATTTATTTAAATTATATTTAAGTTAGGGGGGGTTAGGGTTAGACTTAGATTTAGGGGTTAATAACTTTAGTATAGTGGCGGCGACGTTGGAGGCGGCAGATTAGGGGTTAATAAATGTAGGTAGGTGTCGGCGATGTTAGGGACAGCAGATTAAGGGTTAATAACATTTAACTAATGTTTGCAAGGCGGGAGTGCGGCGGTTTAGGGGTTAATATATTTATTATAGTGGCGGTGATGTCCGGTTCGGCAGATTAGGGGTTAAAAATTTCATTTTAGTGTTTGCGATGTGGGGGGGCCTTGGTTTAGGGCTTTATAGGTTGTTTATGGGTGTTAGTGTACTTTTTAGCACTTTAGCTAAGAGTGTTATGCTACGGCGTTGTAGTGTAAAACTCTTAACTACTGACTTTAAAATGTGGTACCAGTCTTGAGAGGAGAGGGTCTACCACTCACTTTTTGTCAGACTCGTAATACCGGCGCTATGCAAGTCCCATTGAAAAAAGAGGATACGCAATTTACGGAAGTGGATTTGCGGTATTTCCAAGTCTGGACAAAAAAGTGAGCGGTACACCTGTACCTTCAAGACTCATAATACCAGCGGGCATTCAAAAGCAGCGTTGGGACAGGCCAATGCTGCTTTTTAAGCCTAATGCAAGACTCGTAATCTAGCCATATGGTTTTACGTATCAGGACATAATAACAATCATCTGGTCCTTAGCAGGTCTTAAAATTAGGTAAATACAAACTCAGATGAACAACAACACATGACATATTACACTGTGTCATAATTTATTTAACAAAAATAAAAGCCAAAATGGAGAAGCCATGTGTGAAAAGCTAAGTACACCTTATGATTCAATAGCTTGTAGAACCACTTTAAGCAGCAATAACTTAAAGTATTAGTTTTCTGTATGACTTTATCAGTCTCTCACATCGTTGTGGAGGAATTTTGGCCCACTTTTCTTTAAAATGTTTCTTCAGTTTATTTAGGTTTGCGGGAATTCGTTTATGCACAGCTCTCTCAAGGTCCCGCTACAGCCTTTCAAATGGGTTGAGGTCTGGACTTTGACTGGGCCATTGTAAATACCTTGATTGTTTTCATGTCCTGTTGTTCCATGACCCAATTTCGGCCAAGCTTTAGCTGTCAGACAGATGGCCTCACATTTGACTCTAGAATACTTCGGTATACAGAGGAATTCATAGTTGATTCAATGACTGCAAGGTGCAAGGAAGGGGAGAATGGGAGTGGCCAGTGTGTGGCAGAGGCTGTGCCAGGGTGAAAGAGAGAGATGAGAGAGGCACAGATTGAAGAGGGATTGGGGGAGTGTGCAAGGGTGGTGAAGACGGTTAATTGGTCAACAGTTGGGGATTTGTCAACCCAGTTAAGCAGATTTAGAAGGGATATAATGCCCAGAAAACCTTGAGTACTGTTTAATGACAGTTTGAGTTCTTGGATTGAGGGATGTAGAAATAGTGGAAAAGTTGGTTTACCCATCAAAGTCTCCTTGTTCTGTTTGACTGGCTTAAATATACAGGGGCCTACTTATCAAGCCGCCAACTTACTTGCATTTGCCGGCACCAATATGCTTGCCTGACATCGCCTAACATTGCTGCCGCGGACCTGAATACGTTCTCCAAAGTTACCAAAAAAGCTGTCAAAAAACTGTGCACGGGGCGATGAGCAGCAGACTGTTGTTAACTGACAGTCATCGATCTCGCTACTATTCGGCTTTTTCACAACTTTATTTATACCCTGTCACTAAACACCCACACTATACTACACTGTTTTACCCCTATCCCGCTGCTCCCGGACCCCACAGCAACTAAATAAAGTTATTAACCCTAAACCGCCGCTCCCGGAGCCCCCCACCACTCTAATCACCTTATTAACCCCTATCCTGCCGCTCCCGGAGCCCACCGCCACCTACATTATGTTATTAACCCCTAATCTTCCTCTCCCTACACCGCCGCCACCTACATTATGTTATTAACCCCTAATCTGCCACCCCCTATACCGCCGCCACCTACATTATACTTATTAACCCCTATCTCGCCGCTCCCAGAGTCCACCGCAACTAAATAAAGTTATTAACCCCTAAACCACCAGCCCCCCACCTCGTCATAAACTAAATTAACCTATTAACCCCTAAACCTAGCAACCCGCTAACTTTATATTAAATATTAACTCATCCCTATCTTATAATAAATTTAAACTTAACTTTAGAATTAAATTAAACTATATTAAACTATTAATTAATCTACCCTATTTTACTAAAATTACATTAAAATATATTAAACTAATGATTAATCTACACTAACTATTATATTAAAATTACATTAAACTATATTAAACTAATAATTAATGTACACTAACTTTTATAATAAAATTACATTAAACTATATTAAATTAATAATTAATGTACACTAACTTTTATAAAAAAATTACATTAAACGATATTAAATAAATAATTAATCTACCCTAACTGTTATACTAAAACTACATTAAACTACAAATTAAATTAACTATATTATATATTTAGAAACCTAATCCTACTCAAATAATTTAAATCTACACTAAAAAATTACTAAGTTACAAAAAACTAACAACTTAGTTACAAAAAATAACAAACACTAAGTTACACAAAAAAATAAACACTAAGTTACAAAAAATAAAAAAGAAATGATCAAAGATTTAAACTAATTACACCTAATCTAAGGGCCCTATGAAAATAAAAAAGCCCCCCCAAAATAAAAAACCCTAACCTACAATAAACTACAAATAGCCCTTAAAAGGGTCTTTTGCGAGGCATTGCCCCAAAGAAATCAGCTCTTTTACCTGTAAATAAAAAATACAAACAACCCCCCAACAGTAAAACCCACCACCCACACAACCAACCCCCCAAATAAAACACTAACTAAAAAAACCTAAGCTCCCCATTGCCCTGGAAAGGGCATTTGGATGAGCATTGCCCTTAAAAGGGCATTTAGCTCTATTGCACCCAAACCCTAATCTAAAAATAAAACCCACCCAATAAACCCTTAAAAAATCCTAACACTAACACCTGAAGATCGACTTACAGTTTTGAAAATCCGACATCCATCCTCCAAGAAGCCGGCAGAAGTCCTCATCGAAGCCAGGAGAAGTCTTCATCCAAGCGGCCAAAGTCTTCATCCAAGTCCGCAGAAGTCTTCACCCAGATGGCATCTTCTATCTTCATCCATCCGGCGAGGAGCGGGTCCATCTTCAAGTCATCCGGCACGGAGCATCCTCTTCTTCCGACGACTCCCGACGAATGAAGGTTCCTTTAAGTGACGTCATCCAAGATGGCGTCCCTTAGATTCCGATTGGCTGATAGAATTCTATCAGCCAATCGGAATTAAGGTTGAAAAAATCCTATGGATCAGCCAATAGGATTGAGCTCACATTCTATTGTTCTATATATAAAATTCTATTTTATTTTCATAAGGCCCTTAGATTAGGTGTAATTAGTTTAAATCTTTGATCATTTCTTTTTTATTTTTTGTAACTTAGTGTTTAATTTTTTGTGTAACTTAGTGTTTGTTATTTTTTTGTAACTAAGTTGTTAGTTTTTTGTAACTTTGAGTAGGGGTAGGTTTCTAAATATATAATATATAATATAGTTAATTTACGGCTAGATTTAGAGTTTTGTCGATAACGACCCGCGTAGCTAACGCTGTTTTTTTTCCCCCCACACCTTTTAAATACCGCTGGTATTTAGAGTTCACAGAAGGGCTGCGTTAGGCTCCAAAAAGGGAGCGTACAGGCATATTTACCGCCACTGCAACTCTCAATACCAGCGGTGCTTACGGACGCGGCCAGCTTCAAAAACGTGCTCGTGCACGATTCCCCCATAGGAAACAATGGGGCAGTTTGAGCTGAAAAAAAACCTAACACCTGCAAAAAAGCAGCGTTCAGCTCCTAACGCAGCCCCATTGTTTCCTATGGGGAAACACTTCCTAAGTCTGCACCTAACACCCTAACATGAACCCCGAGTCTAAACACCCCTAACCTTACACTTATTAACCCCTAATCTGCCACCCCCGCTATCGCTGACACCTGCATATTTTTTTTAACCCCTAATCTGCCGATCCGTACACCGCCGCAACCTACGTTATCCCTATGTACCCCTAATCTGCTGCCCCTAACACCGCCGACCCCTATATCATATTTATTAACCCCTAATCTGCCCCCCCCCCAACGTCGCCGCCAGCTACCTACAATAATTAACCCCTAATCTGCCGACCGGACCTCACCGCTACTATAATAAAGTTATTAACCCCTAATCCGCCTCACTCCCGCCTCAATAACCCTATAATAAATAGTATTAACCCCTAATCTGCCCTCCCTAACATCACCGACACCTAATTTCAAGTATTAACACATAATCTGCCGACCGGACCTCGCCGCTACTCTATTAAATTTATTAACCCCTAAAGCTAAGTCTAACCCTAACACTAACACCCCCCTAAATTAAATATAATTTAAATCTAACAAAATAAATTAACTCTTATTAATTAAATTATTCCTATTTAAAGCTAAATACTTACCTGTAAAATAAACCCTAATATAGCTACAATATAAATTATAATTACATTGTAGCTATTTTAGGATTAATATTTATTTTACAGGCAACTTTGTAATTATTTTAACCAGGTACAATAGCTATTAAATAGTTAATAACTATTTAATAGCTACCTATTTAAAATAATTGCAAAATTACCTGTAAAATAAATCCTAGCCTAAGTTACAATTAAACCTAACACTACACTATTAATAAATTAATTACATACAAATACCTACAATTATCTACAATTAAATAAACTAACTAAGGTACAAAAAATAAAAAAAGAACTAAGTTACAAAAAATAAAAAAATAATTTACAAACATTAGAAAAATATTACAACAATTTTAAGCTAATTACACCTACTCTAAGCCCCCTAATAAAATAACAAAGCCCCCCAAAATAAAAAATGCCCTACCCTATTCTAAAATTAAAATAGAAAAGCTATTTTACCTTACCAGCCCTTAAAAGGGCCTTTTGCGGGGCATGCCCCAAAGAAAACAGCTGTTTTGCCTGTAAAAAAAACATACAATACCCCCCCCAACATTACAACCCACCACCCACATACCCCTAATCTAACCCAAACCCCCCTTAAATAAACCTAACACTAAGCCCCTGAAGATCATCCTACCTTATCTTCACCACGCCGGGTATCACCGATCGGTCCAGGCTCCGAAGTCTTCATCCAAGCGGGGGCTGAAGATGTCCATGATCCGGCTGAAGTCTTGGCCCAAGCGGGAGCTGAAGATGTCCATGATCCTGCTGAAGTCTTGATCCAAGCGGGGGCTGAAGATGTCCATGATCCGGCTGAAGTCTTGATCCAAGCGGGGGCTGAAGATGTCCATGATCCGGCTGAAGTCTTGATCCAAGTGGGAGCTGAAGAGGTCCATGATCCGGCTGAAGTCTTCTATCAAGCGACATCTTCAATCTTCAATCAGCCAATCAGATTCAAGTTCAATCCGATTGGCTGATTGGATCAGCCAATCGGATTGAACTTGAATCTGATTGGCTGATTCTATCAGCCAATCAGAATTTTCCTACCTTAATTCCGATTGGCTGATAGAATCCTATCAGCCAATCGGAATTCGAGGGACACCATCTTGGATGACGTCCCTTAAAGGAACCGTCATTCGTCGGGAAGTCGTTGGTGAAGAAGGATGTTCCGCATCGGCGGGATGAAGATGGATCCGGAAGAAAGAAGATTGAAGATGCCGCTTGATAGAAGACTTCAGCCGGATCATGGACCTCTTCAGCTCCCTCTTGGATCAAGACTTCAGCCGGATCATGGACATCTTCAGCACCCGCTTGGATCAAGACTTCAGCCGGATCATGGACATCTTCAGCCCCCGCTTGGATCAAGACTTCAGCAGGATCATGGACATCTTCAGCCCCCGCTTGGGACAAGACTTCAACAGGATCATGGACATCTTCAGCCCCCGCTTGGGCCAAGACTTCAGCCGGATCATGGACATCTTCAGCCCCCGCTTGGGCTTGGATGAATACTTCGGAGCCTGGACTGATCGGTGATACCCGGCGTGGTGAAGATAAGGTAGGATGATCTTCAGGGGCTTAGTGTTAGGTTTATTTAAGGGGTTTTTGGGTTAGATTAGGGGTATGTGGGTGGTGGGTTGTAATGTTGAGGGGGGGTATTGTATGGTTTTTTTTACAGGCAAAAGAGCTGTTTTCTTTGGGGCATGCCCCGCAAAAGGCCCTTTTAAGGGCTGGTAAGTTAAAAGAGCTTTTCTATTTTAATTTTAGAATAGGGTAGGGCATTTTTTTTATTTCTGGGGCTTTGTTATTTTATTAGGGGGCTTAGAATAGGTGTAATTAGCTTAAAATTGTTGTAATATTTTTCTAATGTTTGTAAATTATTTTTTTATTTTTTGTACTTTAGTTAGTTTATTTAATTGTAGATAATTGTAGGTATTTGTATGTAATTAATTTATTGATAGTTTAGTGTTAGGTTTAATTGTAACTTAGGTTAGGATTTATTTTACAGGTAATTTTGTAATTATTTTAACTAGGTAGCTATTAAATAGTTATTAACTATTTAATAGCTATTGTACCTGGTTAAAATAATTACAAAGTTGCCTGTAAAATAAATATTAATCCTAAAATAGCTACAATGTAATTATAATTTATATTGTAGCTATATTAGGGTTTATTTTACAGTTAAGTATTTAGCTTTAAATAGGAATAATTTATTTAATAAGAGTTAATTTATTTTGTTAGATTTAAATTATATTTAACTTAGGGGGGTGTTAGTGTTAGACTTAGCTTTAGGGGTTAATACATTTATTAGAGTAGCGGTGAGGTCCGGTGGCAGATTAGGGGTTAATAATTGTAGGTAGGTGGTGGCGACGTTGGGGGCGGCAGATTAGGGGTTAATAAATATAATATAGGGGTCGGCGGTGTTAGCAGATTAGGGGTACATAAGGATAACGTAAGTGGCGGCGGTGTGGGAGGGCCTCGGTTTAGGGGTGCATAGGTAGTTTATGGGTGTTAGTGTACTGTAGAGCACAGTAGTTAAGAGCTTTATGAACCGGCGTTAGCCCAGAAAGCTCTTAACTCCTGGCTTTTTTCTGCGGCTGGAGTTTTGTCGTTAGATTTCTAACGCTCACTTCAGCCAAGACTCTAAATACCGGCGTTAGAAAGATCCCATTGAAAAGATAGGATACGCAAATGGCGTAGGGGGATCTGTGGTATGGAAAAGTTGCGGCTGGAAAGTGAGCGTTAGACCCTTACCTACACGACTCTAAATACCAGCAGTAGCCCAAAACCAGCGTTAGGAGCCTCTAACGCTGGTTTTGACGGCTAACGCAGAACTCTAAATCTAGGCGAGTATTTGTAGTTTAATGTAGTTTTAGTGTAACAGTTAGGGTAGATTAATTATTAATTTAATATAGTTTAATGTAATTTTATTATAAAAGTTAGTGTAGATTAATTATTAATTTAACATAGTTTAATGTAATTTTATTATAAATGTTAGTGTAGGTTAATTAATAGTTTAATATAGTTTAATTTAATTTTAGTATAATAGTTAGTGTAGATTAATTATTAGTTTAATATATTTTAATCTAATTTTAGTATAATAGTTAGGGTAGATTAATTAATAGTTTAATATAGTTTAATTTAATTCTAAAGTTAAGTTTAAATGTATTATAAGATAGGGATGTGCTAATATTTAATATAAAGTTAGCGGGTTGTTAGGTTTAGGGGTTAATAGGTTAATTTAGTTTATGGCGAGGTGGGGGGCTGGCGGTTTAGGGGTTAACAACTTTATTTAGTTGCGGTGGGCTCCGGGAGCGGTCGGATAGGGGTTAATAAGTATAATGTAGGTGGCGGTGGTGGCAGGGCGGCAGATTAGGGGTTAATAAGTATAATGTAGGTGGCGACATTGTAGTGGGGGGCAGATTAGTGGTTAATAAGTATAATGTAGGTGGTGGCGGTGGCGGGGCAGCAGATTAGGGGTTAATAAGTATAATGTAGGTGGCGACAGTGTTGGGAAAGCAGATTAGGGGTGATTAGACTCGGGGTACATGTTAGGGTGTTTGGTGTAAACATAACATTTATTCTCCCATAGGAATCAATGGATATCAGGCAGCAGCGAACATGAGCTTTGCTGCTTTCAGACTCCCATTGATTCCTATGGCATCCGCCGCCTCCAGAATAGTGGCGAGCGTACCTGGTAGAAATTTGTTAACTAGCAAAGTAGTCAGATAGGGCCGAATTTGCATTCGGAACATCTGTAGTGACGTAAGCATCGATCTGTGTTGGACTGAGACCGGCGGATCGTATGTTACATCACAAATTTCTACTTTTGCCGGTCTGTAGGCTTTGATAACTAAGGGGAATCAGGCACTCCACAATTACGCTGCGGAATTCCAGCGTATTTGCGGTTGACGACTTGATAAATAGGGGCCTATATCTACTCAAGAATTCTTATTGTTTAATTGTTTAAAAAGATAGATAATCCCTTTATTACCCATTCCCCATTGCATAACTAATACTGTTATATTAATATACTTTTTACCTCTGTGGTTACCTTGTATCTAAACCTCTGCAAACTGTGCACTTATTCAGTTCCTTTGACAGACTTGTTACCTTCATAAGTAACTCCAAGGGAGTAAGCACAATGTTATCTATATGGAACACATGAACAAGCAGTTTCTAACTGTGAAAAACTGTTAAAATGCAGTGAGATAAGAACCCTTTAAGGGCTTAGCCTTAGAAATTAGCATACAAGCCTACCTAGTTAGGTTTAGCTTTCAGCAAAGAATACCAAGAGAAAAAAGCAAATTTGATGATAAAAGTAAAATGGAAATTTGTTTAAAATTGCATGCTCTATCTGAATTATAAACTTTTATTTTTGACTAGACTGTCCCTTTAATGATAACTTGGAGACAATATCTCAGCTTAGCAAAGTTGTACAAGGGTTAAAGAGAATGTTGGTCTGCGCAAAACTTTTAGCTTTTTACCATTTTAGTCAATCAAAAGGGTTTTCAGCAAAATTGCTTCACCTTTCTTTTGTATAATCATGTCCTGCTTCTAGGCAGCTCAGAGGGTGCACAAACAAATACTAATTTCCTTTACCTCAACCCTGAAAGAGTGATAAAGTGTGAAGAGAGGTCTTTATGAAAAGACCAGTTTCCCAAAGTGCAGTGAAACATATACGGCTAGATTTGGAGTTTTGTCGGTAACGACACGAAAAACTAACGCCGGCTTTTTTCTGGCCGCACCATAAAAATAACTCTGGTATTGAGAGTCCACAGAATGGCTGCGTTAGGCTCCAAAAAAGGAGCGTAGAGCATTTTTAACGCAGCTTCAACTCTCGATACCAGAGTTGCTTACGCAAGCGGCCAGCCTCAAAAACGTGCTCGTGCACGATTCCCCCATAGGAAACAATGGAGCTGTTTGAGCTGAAAAAAAACCAAACACCTGCAAAAAAGCCGCGTTCAGCTCCTAACGCAGCCCCATTGTTTGCTATGCGGTAACCCTTCCTACGTCTGCACTTAACACTCTAACATGTACCCCGAGTCTAAACACCTCTAACCTTACACTTATTAACCCCTAATCTGCCGCCCCCGCTATCGCTGACCCCTGCATATTATTATTAACCCCTAATCTGCAGCTCCGTAAACCGCCGCTACTTACATTATCCCTATGTACCCCTAATCTGCTTCCCTAACATTGCCGACCCCTATATTATATTTATTAACCCCTAATCTGCCCCCCACAACGTCGCCTCCACCTGCCTACACTTATTAACCCCTAATCTGCCGAGCGGACCTGAGCGCTACTATAATAAAGTTATTAACCCCTAATCCACCTCACTTACCCTATCATAAATAGTATTAACCCCTAATCTGCCCTCCCTAACATCACCGACACCTAACTTCAAGTATTAACCCATAATCTGCCGACCGGACCTCGCCGCTACTCTATTAAATTTATTAACCCCTAAAGCTAAGTCTAACCCTAACACTAACACCCCCCTAAATTAAATATAATTTAAATCTAACAAAATAAATTAACTCTTATTAAATAAATTATTCCTATTTAAAGCTAAATACTTACCTGTAAAATAAACCCTAATATAGCTACAATATAAATTATAATTACATTGTAGCTATTTTAGGATTAATATTTATTTTACAGGCAACTTTGTAATTATTTTAACCAGGTACAATAGCTATTAAATAGTTAATAACTATTTAATAGCTACCTATTTAAAATAATTACAAAATTACCTGTAAAATAAATCCTAGCCTAAGTTACAATTAAACCTAACACTACACTATTAATAAATTAATTACATACAAATACCTACAATTATCTACAATTAAATAAACTAACTAAAGTACAAAAAATAAAAAAAGAACTAAGTTACAAAAAATAAAAAAATAATTTACAAACATTAGAAAAATATTACAACAATTTTAAGCTAATTACACCTACTCTAAGCCCCCTAATAAAATAACAAAGCCCCCCAAAATAAAAAATGCCCTACCCTATTCTAAAATTAAAATAGAAAAGCTATTTTACCTTACCAGCCCTTAAAAGGGCCTTTTGCGGGGCATGCCCCAAAGAAAACAGCTCTTTTGCCTGTAAAAAAAACATACAATACCCCCCCCAACATTACAACCCACCACCCACATACCCCTAATCTAACCCAAACCCCCCTTAAATAAACCTAACACTAAGCCCCTGAAGATCATCCTACCTTATCTTCACCACGCCGGGTATCACCGATCGGTCCAGGCTCCGAAGTCTTCATTCAAGCACAATCGGGGGCTTAAGATGTCCATGATCCGGCTGAAGTCTTGGCCCAAGCGGGAGCTGAAGATGTCCATGATCCTGCTGAAGTCTTGATCCAAGCGGGGGCTGAAGATGTCCATGATCCGGCTGAAGTCTTGATCCAAGCGGGGGCTGAAGATGTCCATGATCCGGCTGAAGTCTTGATCCAAGTGGGAGCTGAAGAGGTCCATGATCCGGCTGACGTCTTCTATCAAGCGACATCTTCAATCTTCAATCAGCCAATCAGATTCAAGTTCAATCCGATTGGATGATTGGATCAGCCAATCGGATTGAACTTGAATCTGATTGGCTGATTCTATCAGCCAATCAGAATTTTCCTACCTTAATTCCGATTGGCTGATAGAATCCTATCAGCCAATCGGAATTCGAGGGACGCCATCTTGGATGACGTCCCTAACATCGCCGACACCGAACTTCAAACATTAAACCCTAATCTGCCGACTGGAGCTCACCGCTATTCTAAAAAATGTATTAACCCCTAAAGCTAAGTCTAACCCTAACACTAACACCCCCCTAAGTTAAATATAATTTACATCTAACGAAATTAATTAACTCTTATTAAATAAATTATTCCTATTTAAAGATAAATACTTACCTGTAAAATAAATCCTAATATATCTACAATATAAATTATAATTATATTATAGCTATTTTAGGATTTATATTTATTTTACAGGTAACTTTGTATTTATTTTAACCAGGTACAATAGCTATTAAATAGTTAAGAACTATTTAATAGCTAAAATAGTTAAAATAATTACAAATTTACCTGTAAAATAAATCCTAACCTAAGTTACAATTAAACCTAACACTACACTATCAATAAATTAATTAAATAAACTACCTACAATTACCTACAATTAACCTAACACTACACTATCAATAAATTAATTAAATACAATTCCTACAAATAAATACAATTAAATAAACTAGCTAAAGTACAAAAAATAAAAAAGAACTAAGTTACAAAAAATAAAAAAATATTTACAAACATAAGAAAAATATTACAACAA
Source organism: Bombina bombina (assembly GCF_027579735.1). Lineage (NCBI taxonomy): Eukaryota > Metazoa > Chordata > Amphibia > Anura > Bombinatoridae > Bombina > Bombina bombina. Next base: position 611,847,980 of record NC_069504.1, on the reverse strand, counting down.
TTTTAAACTAATTACACCTACTCTAAGCCCCCTAATAAAATAACAATGCCCCCCAAAATAAAAAAATGCCCAACCCTATTCTAAATTTCAAAAGTTCAAAGCTCTTTTACCTTACCAGCCCTGAACAGGGCCCTTTGCGGGGCATGCCCCAAAGAATTCAGCTCTTTTGGCTGTAAAAAAAAACATACAATACCCCCCCCAACATTACAACCCACCACCCACATATCCCTAATCTAACCCAAACCCCCCTTTAATAAACCTAACACTAAGCCCCTGAAGATCTTCCTACCTTATCTTCACCCTGCCAGGTTCACCGATCCGTCCTGAAGAGCTCCTCCGATGTCCTGATCCAAGCCCAAGTGGGGGGCTGAAGAGGTCCATGATCCGGCTGAAGTCTTCATCCAAGCGGGAGCTGAAGAGGTCCATGATCCGGCTGAAGTCTTCATCCAAGGGGGAGCTGAAGAGGTCCATGATCCGGATGAAGTCTTCTATCAAGGGCATCTTCAATCTTCTTTCTTCCGGATCCATCTTGCAGACCTCCGACGCGGAACATCCTCTTCTCCCGACGCCTACTAGCCGAATGACGGTTCCTTTAAGGGACGTCATCCAAGATGGCGTCCCTCGAATTCCGATTGGCTGATAGGATTCTATCAGCCAATCGGAATTAAGGTAGGAATATTCTGATTGGCTGATGGAATCAGCCAATCAGAATCAAGTTCAATCCGATTGGCTGATCCAATCAGCCAATCAGATTGAGCTCGCAATCTATTGGCTGTTCCGATCAGCCAATAGAATGCGAGCTCAATCTGATTGGCTGATTGGATCATCCAATCGGATTGAACTTGATTCTGATTGGCTGATTCCATCAGCCAATCAGAATATTCCTACCTTAATTCCGATTGGCTGATAGAATCCTATCAGCCAATCGGAATTCGAGGGACGCCATCTTGGATGACGTCCCTTAAAGGAACCTTCATTCTTCAGTTGGACGTCGCCGGATGAAGATGGGTCCGCGTCGGAGGTCTTCAGGATGGAGCCGGTCCTCATCGGATGAAGATAGAAGATGCCGCTTGGAAGATGATGGTTGCCGGTCCGGATCTACTCTTCTTCCTGGATAGGATGAAGACTTTGGAGCCTCTTCTGGACCTCTTCAGCCACCGGATGATGGATCGTCAGCCCCCGCTTGGGTTGGATGAAGATTTTGGAGCCAGGACGGATCGGTGATACCTGGTGAGGTGAAGACAAGGTAGGATGATCTTCAGGGGCTTAGTGTTAGGTTTATTTAAGGGGGGTTTGGGTTAGATTAGGGGTATGTGGGTGGTGGGTTGTAATGTTGGGGGGGGGTATTGTATGTTTTTTTTACAGGCAAAAGAGCTGAACTTCTTGGGGCATGACCCGCAAAGGGCCCTGTTCAGGGCTGGTAAGGTAAAAGAGCTTTGAACTTTAGTAATTTAGAATAGGGTAGGGCATTTTGTTATTTTGGGGGTCTTTGTTATTTTATTAGGGGGCTTAGAGTAGGTGTAATTAGTTTAAAATTGTTGTAATATTTTTCTTATGTTTGTAAATATTTTTTTATTTTTTGTAACTTAGTTCTTTTTTATTTTTTGTACTTTAGCTAGTTTATTTAATTGTATTTATTTGTAGGAATTGTATTTAATTAATTTATTGATAGTGTAGTGTTAGGTTAATTGTAGGTAATTGTAGGTAGTTTATTTAATTAATTTATTGATAGTGTAGTGTTAGGTTTAATTGTAACTTAGGTTAGGATTTATTTTACAGGTAAATTTGTAATTATTTTAACTATTTTAGCTATTAAATAGTTCTTAACTATTTAATAGCTATTGTACCTGGTTAAAATAAATACAAAGTTACCTGTAAAATAAATATAAATCCTAAAATAGCTATAATATAATTATAATTTATATTGTAGCTATATTAGGATTTATTTTACAGGTAAGTATTTATCTTTAAATAGGAATAATTTATTTAATAAGAGTTAATTAATTTCGTTAGATGTAAATTATATTTAATTTCGGGGGGTGTAAGGGTTAGACTTAGCTTTAGGGGTTAATACATTTATTAAAATAGCGGTGAGCTACGGTCGGCAGATTAGGGGTTAATAAGTGTAGGTGGAGGCGACGTTGTGGGGGGCAGATTAGGGGTTAATAAATATAATACAGGGGTCGGCGGTGTTAGGGGCAGCAGATTAGGGGTACATAAGGATAACGTAGGTGGCGGTGCTTTGCGGTCGGCAGATTAGGGGTTAATTATTGTAGGTAGCTGGCTGCGACGTTGTGGGGGGCAGATTAGGGGTTAATAAATATAATATAGGGGTCGGCGGTGTTAGGGGCAGCAGATTAGGGGTACATAAGGATAACGTAGGTGGCGGCGCTTTGCGGTCGGCAGATTAGGGGTTAATTATTTAGGTAGCTGGCTGCGACGTGGTGGGGGGCACATTAGGGGTTAATAAATATAATATAGGGGTCGGCGGTGTTAGTTGCAGCAGATTAGGGGTACATAAGGATAACGTAGGTGGCGGTCGGCAGATTAGGGGTTAAAAAATTTTATTCGAGTGTCGGCGATGTGGGGGGACCTCGGTTTAGGGGTACATAGGTAGTTTATGGGTGTTAGTGTACTTTAGAGTACAGTAGTTAAGAGCTTTAGAAACCGGCGTTAGCCCAGAAAGCTCTTAACTACTGACTTTTTTCCTGCGGCTGGAGTTTTGTCGTTAGATGTCTAACGCTCACTTCAGAAACAACTCTAAATACCAGAGTTAGAAAGATCCCATTGAAAAGATAGGATACGCAATTTACATAAGGGGATCTGCGGTATGGAAAAGTCGCGGATGAAAAGTGAGCGTTAGACCCTATTTTGAGTGACTCCAAATACCGGCGGTAGCCTAAAACCAGCGTTAGGAGCCTCTAACGCTGGTTTTCACGGCTAACGCCAAACTCCAAATCTAGGTCATAGTTTTCCCCATATGGTAGCCAGGGCACCCAAGATAAACAGGTGCTTTAAAAGAACTGCAAATGATTGCACTGCCTTTACATGCAAACTATCCAGGTGTATATTGATTGTTTATGCAGCATTTTTTCATGACTTACACATGACAGATTGTAGGTAACAGGAATTATGTCATCACAAATGGGCTAGATTACAAGTGGCGCACTATTGTTTGCGCGAGACGTGATAACCAATATAATGATTTGCGCTAACTTGTGCTTGCATTATGTTTAAAATAATGCGCTCATTGATGCTCAAACAACATTATCGCTCGTCAGGTTAGTGCGACTGAAGAGCTTGTATAAAGGGTAAGGGGTTAAAAAAAGTGCTTATTAAACATAACATAAATAGGTTAAAATAAACTGCTATACTCATATATAAACAATATCTAATAAAATTACTCATATAACTATTCATAACATTTTTTATAAGGGTTCAAAGTTATATGGTATATCACAAGGTGTTTACATGGAAAAGCCTATAATGTGTGTGTGTATATATATATATATATATATATAGTAAAGATCCGCACTCACTGGACTTGTGTCAATTGTGACATTTATTATAGTGACGTTTTGGACTAACAATGCCCCTTCTTCAGACTATTCTTGGTATATATATACTTATATATGTTAACATATTTTTATATATATATATATATATATATATATATATATATATATATATATATATATATATATATATACAAAACATGGGTTGGGTCAGCACTCTCAGGCCGGACCGGGGACACATCCTATGACCCTGCAACATGCACAGCCCTGGGTGCAAACCAGCACTCTCAGGAAGCTGCACTGTCACCAGAGCCACAGGCAGTTAACCCCAGTCAGGCCTGGGTGCATGGCCCAAACAAGGAAAAATTACAAAAAATAAATATTTTTAATATAAACACAAAGAAAAAGTCCAGCACTCACTCACAAGCTCTCAACTAAGATAAAAAGCAGCAATGGAAGTATTAGTTACCGCATCTGGCCAAATGGGAAAAGCCCAGGTACCTCGTCAAGGTTTCTTCCAAATAAACCTGGGTCCCTAAACAGCCACACAATGCAGGCTCACAATCACACAACTGTGAAAAAATGGAGGGTGCACAGGCTTATTTAATTTCCCCAAACATGTACAAAACACCTTTCCACTAAAATATATTAAAACTGCAAAATGCATTTTTAAGCATTCCTTATATTGAATTTCTTATATTGCATAAGGTGTTTTACTATGGATTTAATGTACCTATTTCACATTTCAATGTTCTTTGCATAACGGAGAAAGTTATTTGTATTTTTAAATATATATTCCTATATATATATATATCTAGATAACTACCTATATATATATATATATATATATATATATACAGGGAGTGCAGAATTATTAGGCAAATGAGTATTTTGACCACATCATCCTCTTTATGCATGTTGTCTTACTCCAAGCTGTATAGGCTCGAAAGCCTACTACCAATTAAGCATATTAGGTGATGTGTATCTCTGTAATGAGAAGGGGTGTGGTCTAATGACATCAACACCCTATATCAGGTGTGCATAATTATTAGGCAACTTCCTTTCCTTTGGCAAAATGGGTCAAAAGAAGGACTTGACAGGCTCAGAAAAGTCAAAAATAGTGAGATATCTTGCAGAGGGATGCAGCACTCTTAAAATTGCAAAGCTTCTGAAGCGTGATCATTGAACAATCAAGCGTTTCATTCAAAATAGTCAACAGGGTCGCAAGAAGCGTGTGGAAAAACCAAGGCGCAAAATAACTGCCCATGAACTGAGAAAAGTCAAGCATGCAGCTGCCAAGATGCCACTTGCCACCAGTTTGGCCATATTTCAGAGCTGCAACATCACTGGAGTGCCCAAAAGCACAAGGTGTGCAATACTCAGAGACATGGCCAAGGTAAGAAAGGCTGAAAGACGACCACCACTGAACCAGACACACAAGCTGAAACGTCAAGACTGGGCCAAGAAATATCTCAAGACTGATTTTTAGAAGGTTTTATGGACTGATGAAATGAGAGTGAGTCTTGATGGGCCAGATGGATGGACCCGTGGCTGGATTGGTAAAGGGCAGAGAGCTCCAGTCCGACTCAGACGCCAGCAAGGTGGAGGTGGAGTACTGGTTTGGGCTGATATCATCAAAGATGAGCTTGTGGGGCCTTTGCGGGTTGAGGATGGAGTCAAGCTCAACTCCCAGTCCTACTGCCAGTTTCTGGAAGACACCTTCTTCAAGCAGTGGTACAGGAAGAAGTCTGCATCCTTCAAGAAAAACATGATTTTCATGCAGGACAATGCTCCATCACACGCGTCCAAGTACTCCACAGCGTGGCTGGCAAGAAAGGTAATAAAAGAAGAAAATCTAATGACATGGCCTCCTTGTTCACCTGATCTGAACCCCATTGAGAACCTGTGGTCCATCATCAAATGTGAGATTTACAAGGAGGGAAAACAGTACATCTCTCTGAACAGTGTCTGGGAGGCTGTGGTTGCTGCTGCACGCAATGTTGATGGTGAACAGATCAAAACACTGACAGAATCCATGGATGGCAGGCTTTTGAGTGTCCTTGCAAAGAAAGGTGGCTATATTGGTCACTGATTTGTTTTTGTTTTGTTTTTGAATGTCAGAAATGTATATTTGTGAATGTTGAGATGTTATATTGGTTTCACTGGTAAAAATAAATAATTGAAATGGGTATATATTTGTTTTTTGTTAAGTTGCCTAATAATTATGCACAGTAATAGTCACCTGCACACACAGATATCCCCCTAAAATAGCTATAACTAAAAACAAACTAAAAACTACTTCCAAAACTATTCAGCTTTGATATTAATGAGTTTTTTGGGTTCATTGAGAACATGGTTGTTGTTCAATAATAAAATTAATCCTCAAAAATACAACTTGCCTAATAATTCTGCACTCCCTGTATATATATATATATATATATATATATATATATATACACACATGAAGTTCACTCACAGGAACGAACAACTGTCTCAATACCATTGTTAGCCTGTTCTATGGCGGTTTACCACCTGGGTGCAGCTTTTTAGCCCAGTAATGCTTTTCACAGTAACAGAGTAGAAATTTCCTGTTGTATAGCAGTCTGATCCTGCCTATTATGGTCAGTCCAGCGCCGAAATACCAGGCAATTCCTCTCTGAACAAGGAACACAGCAGTCCCAGACGATTGTTTCGGCCTTCATTGGGCCTCGTCAGGGAGGGGTAGCCATATTCCTCTAAGCACAGTGAGCAAGGAATCCAGATATGGACCCATTGCTCAATGTGCCTAGAGGGATATAGCTGCACCTCACTGACGAAGCCCACAATAGGCCGAAACGTACGTCTGGGGTTTTGCTGTTTCTCTCGTTCAGAGAGGGATTGCCTGGTATTTCGGGGCTGGTCTGTACTGTGAAGTCAGGATCAGACTGATATGCTTCAGGAAAGTTCTTCTCTGTGAAAGAGATATGTTGGGCAAAAAGAGTCTGCTTCTTGGGTGGTAACTAGCCATAGAACAAGCTATTATGCTATTGTTCGTTCCCAGGTTAAGCGCTTCTCTCTTTTTATCTATGCAAATTATGACACTTAGGGAAGTCTCCATAAGTGTGATGCGGGAATCCAGACGTGGACCCGTTGCTTAGTGTGCCTAGAGGGATATGGCTGCACCTCACTGACAAGGCCCACAATAGGCCGAAACGTACGTCTGGGGTTTTCTTGGGTGGTAACTAGCCATAGACAAGCTATTATGCTATTGTTCGTTCCCAGGTTGAGCGCTTCTCTCTTTATATATATATATATATATATATATATATAATATATATATATATATATATATATATTCAGAAATATATATAGATATACATATATATTTTACAATAACATCATGAGATATATTAGAAACATATATTTAAAATTCATAAAGATATATTGATATACTTATATATATTTTAGAATAACATTATCAGATATTTATAGGAATATATATTTAACAATAAAAAGAACATTTTCTTCTATTTGAAGAACATTGGAATGCAAATATGTGTAACGCGTTTATTAAATAAAAATGATTGAAACATATTATTAACTAATGTTAATAATTATTATAGATTTCTAAAAAATTCTAAGAAATCAGTGAGAGTTTTTTTTTTTTTTTAAAGTCAGCCTTATTAACGTCTATGGGGAGAAAAAAATAATTTGGTTGCGGTATCTAAAGTCCTGAACTTTGGGTTTCGCTTGCGAGCAAACAATTTACTTTCAAAGTGAAAGAGATAGATAGATAGATACTGTAGATAGATAGATGGATAGATGCTAGATAGATAGATAGATAGATAGATAGATAGATAGATAGAACTGTGTATGGGCGCATTTAAATTTTAAATAGAAGTATGTTTTCAGCGGCATACATTCTGTGAGGGCCGTGCACCAGTATTCAAACAACACACCTTCTCAAAGAGTCAGTAATGGTTTGTAAAATACAAATTAAGTCTTCACAGACACAATGCACACATCTGCCAGCTCTTTGAGCTAGAATACTGGTGATCAGGTCCTCACAGCATACATGAGTATGCCAATGAAAATGTGTAATACATTTTACTATAAATATTTTTGCTAATGTAAATATGATGCAAAAATCCATATATTTAAAATGAAAATGCACTATTCCACATACACTTGTAATCTAGCCCACTATAGGCAATTTAGATTGTATTCTGGCAGCAGCTATTCAAAGGGAATTGAAAGGCTTAGAGCATTAAATCAGAAATCACATGAGTTGCATATAGAGTTTTCCGAAGGTAGATTCTAATGGATTGGTATGGTGCTAGTATGAGAAATTTGCTGTAGGTACATAGGTGGTAATGCTAGATTTTTAAATGTTTTAGAATAAATATAAGATTCTCTTGAATGAGAAACAAGGATACTGACAAATGCAGGTGAGACAACCTTGGTCCACAACTGGAAATTGCTCTTTTACCCAGAAGACATCCAGAGAAAGGATCATGATATACTTTATACTGTGAGTGACAGATGGCTATTGCCTAATTAGAGAGAATTGTCCCAGTTAACACTGAGAGATATATAAACACAACTTTGAGTATACAAAAGAAAAAGAAACACTTAGAAGACTTGTATTATTAAACTGTAGCAAACGTAACTAGCATGTTTATTGGAGTGTGAGTGCAAGAATTGCCCCAAGGCATGCAGGAAACTAAGCCTGCACTTCAAACCCGGATCGGTTTCTGATCTGTCAGCTTAAAAGACTGAGTTGCAAGCATCTAGATCTCTTTGGGTTATTGTTCCAATGCGTTGTTAAAATCATTCATAATATTATTTATCTATTAAAGGGATATTAAACACTTTGAGGTAGTAATATAAAATGATATAAAATGATAAATCGTATATTTTTTTAAAAAATACTCTGCAATATACTTTAATTATTTATTTTGTCCCCTTTTCCTGTAATTCCATTCTGAAATTGTGATCTTTTTATTTGCTGTTAGAAAAGGAAGTGCAGAACACTGTTATGTTCTACAACAGCCATTGGCTGACTGTACCTAATTGACCGCAGCAGAGATGGTAACCTAAGTTACAACATGGCAGCTCCCATTGCTTTATAGACACTCAAACTTTACACTTTAACATGTAGAAATAGATATATTTTTTACAGACTAATCTATACTTTGAATGCATCATTCTATCTAGCATTTATTTAGTGTTTAATGTCCTTTTAATCATTGTTATTATAATTCATAAAACTGTTACAAAGAGTGAGATTTTTGATAAAACAAATGCTTATTAGTTACTAATAGTATAAAGCAATTATACAACATAACAAATTCTTTATTTGGGCTGTATACGTCACTATCCATTTATATGGAGTCCTTAGGTGAGTGTGAGAAATTTATTTAGAACTACTTAGAAGTATATGAAACAGTGCTCCTTTAATTACAAAAACTAACAAAAAAACTTGTTTTCTTGCAAAATGAGCACTTACAAATCATCAGTGCAGCCGCTGTGTATAGTGACATAAGGAAGCAGAGATGCTGAGAACTTAAGCTGCATTCTGCCTCTTCTGAGCATGGGTAAGAAATATAACTAAAAAAACTTACCAGCTCAAGTTGCTCTAGAAGATGTATGCCCTCAAACTATATATCCTCTTTTAGAAACCCCAGCCACCTTGTAGGACAGTGACGGGAAGGTATAGACCATGCACAAATTAAGGTGAAATCCTTTTAAAATTACAAATAATGCATATTGTGATGATTTCTAAAAAATATAAGCCACCGATTAGTGCTTTTTTATTGCAATTATCAAACAGACTGTTTATATTCCTTTAATGCCTGCATAACTATCACTTTAAGATAAAAATTGGTATCTAATATAAGCAATTCATTGTAATGTGCAACACTAAGGGACACAAAAAACAATTTTATTTTATTTGAAGTATATAAAACAGGGGATTTTCTAGAATTAGATTTTTTGAAAAATAGCTGTTCCTGTGATGAAAAACAATAATTTGTTCTTGTGCTTCTGGGGCGTTCACAAGTGGAGCTGTAGGAGTGTCCCACATATCAGCTACGCTGCCGCATGTCCTGTTTCAAAATCAGAATAAACATTTTAACATTAATCATTTTCATGGAAAAAAGACGTTTAAACATAACCCTTTCATATTTTGTAGTTCTTTTAAAGTTTCTGCAATTAAAACAATGGTAAATAATGATTGTTTCTATTGCTGCAATTCAAGTAACAGTATTACTGGACTAAAAATGCTATATTTTTAATAACAAGATGTAATATATATTTAATATTATTTAATATAAAATAATTCATTTTCAATTTCTCCTTATTCTGCCCTCCGCCCCTTCCAAATAATTGGTGAAGTGTAGTGACATATAGGGGCCCATTTATCAAGCTCCGAATGGAGCTTTTGGGCTGTGTTTCTGGCGAGTCTTCAGACTCGCCAGAAACACCAGTTATGAAGCAGCGGTCTAAAGACCGCTGCTTTATTAACCCTGTCCGCCTGCTCTGATGAGGCGGACAAGAATCGCCGGAAATCAACCCGATCGAGTACGATCAGGTTGATTGACACCTCCCTGCTAGTGGCCGATTGGCCGCGAGTCAGCAGAGGGCGGCGTTGTACCAGCAGCTCTTGTGAGCTGCTGGTGCAATGTTAAATGCGGAGAGCATATTGCTCCCCGCATTTAGCGAGGTCTTGCGGACCTGATCCGCACTGTCGGATCAGGTCAGCAAGACCTTTGATAAATAGGCCCCATAGACTCCTCTATACAGGAGGCTGAAAGCACACACCTGGCAACAGTCAGTGCATGCACAGTTCATCTTCATTATAAAAGTTTGGCTAAAGCTTAATTTTTAATCGTGAGGGAGCTTAAAGGACCATTAAACTTGACATTTCAACAATGCATAAAATGTTTCACTATTGAAAGTGAAACATTATTGCAAAATACATTCATTATTTATTTTGCAGTCTTTCGCTGTAAAATACATCTAAAAATTGTGCTTGTTTGATTTTGTTCCAGGAAGGCTTGAGTTAATACTTTTAGGCTATTTATGTGAGCTTTTGTTTACTTTTCCCTCCCTAAGCTTCTATGGTGTCACATGCCTTTTAAGGACCATTCAATACAATAGAATTACATAATTAACAAGTGCATAATACAAAGACAATGCAATAACACCTACTCTGAATTTCAAATATTTTTTTCTGGCAAATTTATTTTTCCTGCCATTTTCCGACCCCCCCCCCCCCCTGTATCATGTAACAAACATCAGCCAATCACAGACTAGTATACTTATACCCTGTGAGCTTTTGTACATGCTCAGTAGGATCTTGTTCCCCAGGAAGTGTGAATATAAAGAGACTGTGCAAAATGTGATAGTGTCTTAAAACTGCATGCTCTATCTGAATCATAAAAGTTTATTTTGACGTGTGTCCCTTTTAAACGGTGGATCTCCTATTTTTACATCAAGAATCATAAGACAATCATTCTTTGCAATAGTAACTAAGTTGAACCTCCTTAAGGGAATACAAGAGGGCAGTCTACCCCTGTCTGCACATGTGCAAACAGAGTTTGTGCTAAATCTGAATATTAGCTTGTGATTGGTTAGAAGAGATTATTTTGTTATGGGAGTCAGGGAAATCAGTGAAAAGAAAAAAACATAAAACAATATTCTCATTTGATAAAATAAAGCTGCAGTTTTCAGTGCAAAATTATTTTTATATATAAAGGATCCTAATCATGTAATTTACAGTTTGTGTTTAATGTACCTTTAAAGGGACATGAAACCCAAAATTTTCTTTCATGGTTCAGATAGAGCATGCAATTTTAAACAATTTTCTGATTTACTTCTATTATCTAATTGACTTCCTTCTCTTGGTATCCTTTGTTGAAAAGTATACCTAGGTAGGCTCAAGAGCAGCAATGCACTACTGGGAGTTAGTTGCTGATTGGTGGCTTGCCCATATATGCCTCTTTACATTGCCTCACACAATGTTTTAAGCTAGCTCCCAGTAGCGCATTGCTTTTCCTTTATCAAATGATACCAAGAACAAATACAGCAAATTTAATTGATAAAGAATTAAATTGGAAAATTGCTAACATGACTGAAAAAATTGGGTTTCATGTCCCTTTAATATATTTTAAAGGGCCTTGCTTCATGTCTGTACATTGGCCGTTCAGGCTGCTATGCAACAACTGTAAAAAATATGATGTTTTGTCATTGGGCAGGCAGCAGAGGCAATAACTGCTAAAATAAACAATTATGTAAAATGAGTTGCATGTGATTTAAAGCAAAATGAATGAAACCTTTGTATTTCTCTGATTTACACTAGATTCATGGGTATTTTTTTTTAACTTGTATCATGTACTATCATTTTAAAGTTAACAAAAGGAAATATTTTTAGGGAGGTGAAAAGATGGTAGGATTTTGTATTCAATGCTACTATTTGATTTCTTTCATTACTGGAAAAATGTAAGTATGATTTAAAATACACTTAGAACTAAGCGATGAGTGAATGCCATAACAAATCAGTAAAGTACACCATCATGTTTATATCCATTTAGCCCAAGAGGAATGTATGTGCTTGAATAACTCCTGTCCTCTCAGTAAAGAAAACATTATTTCTTTGCTTCAATATGAAGTTATTAAAGGGGGTCATATACATGTGTGTAAATTGCACACTCTGTGACACTGTTATCAATAACATTTAAATACACTGAGATGCCCCAGCACATCCAGGAGTTCAAGGGTTCAGCAACCATGATTGTCTTAGCAGGTACCATGTTCAAAGTGCATCTAGGATCAAGACATGTGCATTCCTAGTCCAATAACTTGTGCTGTAATTGGTATATTGATTGCTAATGTCATCGTGTTTTAGTATGCATAAACCCTTCACTATATCATACAGCCGCCAACAATCCAAGAAGGCATTGTTTATTCATTGGAGTTCCCATAGTGGTCTGGGTAGGACTGTGCTTGAGGGCTTGCTGATAAAAATCAGCAGATGATTGTGTGCACACATTCTTAACATGTCTGACCCATGACATGCCAAGGGCAGTAGCCAGCCTGTCATTACAAGCACAATGCTCCTCTTTCTTTCCACTTATCTAAACCCAGATGACTTTGAAATTTTTATTAACTCATTAATGACTGAAAATGTCATTAGAAGCACTAGGAAGAGAGATCAGTTGAGAGCTAGAGGCATCATAAATGCTAAAACGTCAAAAAAAAACCCAAAGTGTAGAATTCCAGCTCCACATGTAACAAGATCCCATTTACCTACACAAGTTTTTTTTTACAGATCTGAATAGTTTACCACACCTGACAGACATGGTCATTTTACATAAATTGATGGATGAAGAGAGTTTTATATATATAGTGTATATATATATATATATATATATATATATATATATATATATATATATATATAATATATATATATATATATATATATATACAGTATCCTAAAAATTGAGTACACCCCTCACATTTTTGTAAATATTTTATTATATCTTTTCATGTGAGAACACTGAAGAAATTACACTTTGCTTCAATGTAAAGTAGTGAGTGTACAGCCTGTATAACAGTGTAAATTTGCTGTCCTTTCAAAATAACTCAACACACAGCCATTAATGTTGAAACCGTTGGTAACAAAAGTGAGTACACCCCTAAGTGGAAATGTTCAAATTGGGCCCAAAGTGTCAATATTTTGTGTGGCCACTATTATTTTCCAGCACTGCCTTAAAGGGACAGTCTAGTATAAATTAAACTTTCATTATTCAGATAGGAATTTTAATTTTAATCAACTTTCCAATTTACTTTTATCATCAAATTTGCTTTTTTCTCTTGGTATTCTTAGTTTAAACTAAACATAGGTAGACTCATATGCTAATTTTTAAGCCTTTGAGGGCTGTCTCTTATCACATGCTTTTTAAATCTCTTTTCAACACAAAGAGACAGAAAGTACACGTGGGCCATATAGATAACACTGTGTTCAGGCACAGAGGGTTATTTAAGATCTAGCACAAAACAATGCTAAATGCAAGACAATAGAAAATAACAAGTCACAGTCATGTGATCAGGGGGCTGGAAGAAGGTTCCTAGATAAAAGGTAATCACAGAGGTAAAAAGTATATTAATATAACTGTGTTGGTTATGCAAAACTGGGGAATGGGTAATAAAGGGATTATCTATCTTTTAAAACAATAACAATTATATGGTAGACTGTCCCTTTAAGCCTCTTGGGCATGGAGTTCACCAGAGCTTCACAGGTTGCCACTGGAGTCCTCTTCCACTCTTCCATGATGACATCACAGAGCTGGTGGATGTTAGAGACCTTGCGCTACCCCACCTTCCATTTGAGGATGCCCCACAGATGTTTAATAGGGTTTAGGTCTGGAGACATGCTTGGCGAGTCCATCACCTTTACCCTCAGCTTATTTAGCAAGGCAGTGGTTGTCTTTGAGGTGTGTTTGGGGTCATTATCATGTTGGATTACTGCCATGCAGCCCAGTCTCCGAAGGGAGGGGATCATGCTCCTAGATATCCTCTTACTACTTCAAGCTAAATCTTTCCAAAACTGAGCTCCTTATTTTCCCTCCTTCTTCCAAAATCTCCACCGCCAATCTCTCTATAACTGTTGACAACTCCATCATTACTCCTACCCCGCATGCCCGATGTCTTGGGGTCACACTTGACTCAGATCTTTCTTTCACTCCTCACATTCAGTCCTTGGAAAATCCTGCTGCTTAAAAACATCTCTAAAATTAGACATTTCCTTACACAAGACACAATTAAGCTTTTAATCCACTCTCTCATCCTTTCCCTCCACGATTCATGCAACTCTGTCCTCTCTGGGCTCCCCAGCTGCCACCTAGCTCCTTTACAATCCATAATGAATGCCTCTGCCAGGCTCATCTTCCTTACACGTTGCTCTTCATCTGCTGCACCTCTCTCAATAACGTCACTGGCTTCCTCTTGCCTCCAGGATTAAACACAAAATTCTCACTCTGATATACAAAGCTCTCAACTGCACTGCTCTCTCCTATATCTCAGACCTTGTCTCCATATACTCCCCCTTCCATCCCATTCACTCTGCTCATGACCTCCTACTCTCCTCTCCTCATTACCTCCTCACACTCCTGCTTACAGGACTGGACCTCTCCAGACTGACTCCCATCTTGTGGAACTCTGGGCCTCGCTCCACAAGACTGTCCACTAGTTTTGAAAGCTTCAAGCGCTCCCTAAAGACTCTACTGTTCAGGGATGCATACAACCTACACTAACTTTTCTTTAAACCGTTTCCTCTCCTTCATTGCTATACCCTTGAACCCCCTTAGCATGTAAGCCTAAGAGCCATACTGTTTGTAGATCACCTTCTTTAGAGCTGACTACAACAGTGCAACTCTTGGCAGGGTCCTCTACCTGTCTGATCCCTATAAATGTTTTCTTGTATTCCGCCTATGTTTATAGTGCTGTGGAATCTGTTGGCTCTCTACAAATAACTAATAATAATAATAATGCCCTGCTTCAGTATGTCACAGTACATGTTGGCATTCATGGTTCCCTCAATGAAATATAGCTCCCCAGTGCCGGCAGCAAGCCCAGACCATGACACTCCCATTACCATGCTAGACTGTAGGCAAGACACACTTGTCTTTTTACTCCTCACCTGGTTGCCGCCACACACGCTTGACACCATCTGAACCAAAAAATGTTTATCTTGGTCTCATCGGACCACAGGACATGGTTCCAGTAAGCCATGTCCTTAGTCTGCTTGTCTTCAGTAAACTGTTTGCAGGCTTTGTTGTGCATCATCTTTAGAAGAGGCTTGCTTCTGGGACAACAGCCATGCAGATAAATTTGATGCAGTGTGCGGCATATGGTCTGAGCACTGACAGGCAGACACCCCACCCCTTCAACCTCTGCAGTAATGCTGGCAGCACTTATATGTCTATTTCCCAAAGACAACCTCTGGATATGACACTGAGCATGTGCACTCAACTTTTTTGGTCTACCATGGCGAGGCCTGTTCTGGGTGGAACTTGTCCTGTGAAACCGATGTATGGTTTTGCCCACCGTGCTGCAGCTCAGTTTCAGGCTCTTGGCAATCTTCTTATAGCCTAGGCCATCTTTATGTAGAGCAAAAATTCTTTTTTTCAGATTCTCAGAGAGTTATTTGCCATGAGATGCCATGTTGAACTTCCAGTGAACAGTATGAGAGAATGTGAGAGCGATAACACCAAATTTAACACACCTGCTCCCCATTCACACCTGAGACCTTGTAACACTAACGAGTCACATTACACCGGGAAGGGAAAATGGCTAATTGGGCCCAATTTGGACATTTCCACTTAGGGGTGTACTCACTTTTGTTGCCAACGGTTTAGACATTAATGGCTGTGTGTTGAGTTATTTTGAGGGGACAACAAATTTGCACTGTTATACAGGCTGTACACTGACTACTTTACATTGTAGCAAAGTGTCATTTCTTCAGTGTTCTCACATGAAAAGATATAATAAAATATAAAATATTTACAAAAATGTGAGGGGTCTAATCACATTTGTGGGATACTGTATATATACACTATATATATATATATATATATATATATATATATATATATATATATATATATATATATATATATATATATGTAAGGGGACACTGAACCCAAATGTTTTCTTTCGTGATACAGATAGAGCATGCAATTTTAAGCAACTTTCTAATTTACTCCTATTATCATTTTTTCTTTCGTTCTCTTGCTATCTTTATTTGAAAAAGAAGGTATCTTAGCTAATTTTTGGTTCAGACCCTGGACAGCACTTATTTATTGGTGGATGAATGTATCCACCAATCAGCAAGAACAACCAGGTTGTTCACCAAAAATGGGCCGGCATCTAAACTTACAGTCTTACTTTTCAAATAAAGATACCAAGAGAATGAAGAAAATGTGATAATAGATGTAAATTAGAAAGTTACTTAAAATTGCATGCTCTATCTGAATCACGAAAGAAAAAATTTGGGTTCAGTGCTCCTTTAAATACAAAGTAAAGTGAGACGCAAAAAGTTTTGCGCAAGCGATATCATGCTTTTGGGAGCCTTTTTCATTGCGCTGATATTACAAGTTGAGTGAAATTGTGATTTTGCTAGCGCAATCGCCATTTACGCTTCAATCCTTACCGCATCCTCAGAGCTGTGGTTAACTGTTTTCCGAAACAAAAAAGTTCCACAGCACACTTCAAAAATACATTACAAAGTACACTTACACTCATATAAACACTGTCTAATAATTTAAAAAAAAAATGCACAAATAGTTATATGGGATCAAAGATATGAGATCTCGGGTGTTAGATAAAAAGCAGGCAAATGACTTTAACATTGAGACACATACATATGCTTGTCTAAAGATGATTATGTATGTATATACGTAAGTTATATATGTGTACATGTATATTAATATATTTATATGTGTATGTATGTATTTACAGGCATATACAGGTAGCCCTCAGTTTACGCCAGGGTAAGGTTCCAGAAGGAATGGTTGTAAATCGAAACCGTTGTAAATTGAAACCCAGTTTATAATGTAAGTCAAGGGGAAGTGAGGGAGATAGGTTCCAGGCCCCTCTCACTTGTCATAAGTAACACCTAATACATTATCTTTAAAGCTTTGAAATGAAGACTTAAAATGCTATACAGCATTGCAAACCTAATAAAATAATCACACAACACAGAATATATAATTAAACTAAGTTAAATGAACAAAAACATTTGCTAAACAGCATTATAAACCTAATAGAATAATCACACAACACAGACTTCACTTACATTTTTCTGCAGTTCTTTCTATGCATTCCAATCTAGACTGATTTATAGACAGGAAGATATTGTTCCTTTGAAATCTGCTTGATAGCTCAGATCTGGTTAAACTGATTAATTTCAGCTTGCTTGGCTTTGCTGCAACACAAGCGGACAGCTCAACCTATTGGCTATTTTAATAAATGCACTGCTTCTCAATGCTTTTCAATAACAGTCACATGACTGGAAAAAAAGGTTGTTATTCTGAAACGGTGTAAATTGAACCGTTGTAAAACGAGGGCCACCTGTATACACATACAAAAACATTAATATATATGTACACATATATAGACATATGTATAAGTGAATTAGAGCCTGATGAAAACATGATAAAACATATTTATGCAAAGTTAATATTTAATAAAGATTTTAACTATGTATTTGCTGTAAATATTTGACATTTGCTAATGCGAATATGCTATGTTGTTTGCCCGATGGGTGATTAGTTTTATTTTCAACATTTTTTTTTAACTTCCATGGGGAATTCGAACATGCAATTGTGTTTGCGTGATCTCGGGTTTCCACTTTTTTTTCTCCATTGATTTCTATGGGGGAATACATGCACACCCATTCGGGTTACCGTTAGCGCAAAATACGTTTTTTTGGAACTTGTAATACGAACGCAACCCGACTAGTAGTAATAGTAATTAGAAAAAGGGACATAGAAGCTAAAGCTGTTAATACTGAATTAGAGGGATGCTAAACACATATTAATATGAAATGTTTAGTTATGCATATGTAACTTTGTTACATACTTTCATAATTCTTTTTTTTTTTGCCCTGTTTTCAATTGTTAATGTTCTTATTCTCAGAACTGTTATTTCACACTGCAGACATCTTAAGGCTAACCCTGTTACATATATTTTTCCTATGTGACCTTACCAAATAATAACTGCCAAACAATGCAGTTTGTGCTAACATAAAAAACGTGGTCAGCCCTCTTGTCTGCAGACTGAAGCCTGACTTGCCTCAATCAAATAGGGCAAGTGGTAGGTGGACGTTGTCTACATATTGGAAAACATTTGCAGCAATTTAATTTGATTTCAAAATGTTTAGACTTGATTTATGTTTTATTCTAGATCAAGACAACAGAAATATCTTATTACAAGGTGTTTAGTGTCACTTTAAAATGAATATGTATTTAAAAATGAATTATTAGAGAGAGGTCCAGCCAAAGTATTACCTCTATGTCAATGACCTCTATATCTATACCATAGCTTTGCACTGGTAGCAGTGTCTCTAAAATAAACAAAAGTATAAATACAACATGCTGGACAGCTATTTAAATAATAGTAAAGCTTCTGTTTGACTGTTTGTTTGTTTATGAATTTGTACTATTCATTTTAAATGTGACCCTTAGAATCATAGATGGAAATTAAGAGAAGACTTTGTTTCAAAGTACGAAAGTTTAGTTGCTTATTATCATGAAAAAAATATGTATTATACATATCTGATACATTTATTTTCACCTCAGATCAAAACAAATTCACAGTATGGCCATTTTGTGAAAACATAGGCCAGAAACAACAAATGAAGTGCAAGTAAAGATTGGTAAAATCGCAATTCCACAGAGAACCTGACAGATGGAATAATTTGTGTAGTGTAAATTGGTTTTCAAATACCTCAGGAAAGGACATTGTACATCAGAGGGTATTTAAATGCACTCAAACAATACAAATCTTATTGGTTTCATTTACTTTCTGTTTTATTTTATTATTCCATTTTGTTTCAAATTTCACTCATCTCGTTTCTCTTTTTGTCCATTCTAACCCTTGTTTTATTTCTTATCTTTCTTTTATAGCGCTCAATTTATTTTTTCTGTGGAAAGTTTATTAAAGGGACAATCTACACCAGAATTTTTTCTTTTTTAAAGGATAGATAATCCCTTTATTACCTATTCCCCAGTTTTGCATAACCAACACATTTATATTTATACACTTTTTACCTCTGTAATTAGCTTGTATCTAGGCCTCTGCAAAAAGCTACCTTATTTCAGTTATTTTGACAGACTTGCACAATGTTATCTATATGACACACATTAACTAATGCCCTCTAGTGGTGAAAAACTGTCAAAATGCATTCAGATAAGAGGTGGCCTTCAAGGTCCAAGAAATTAGCATATGAGCCTACCTAGGTTTAGCTTTCATCTAAGAATACCAAGAAAACAAAGCAAAATTGGGGATAAAAGTAAATTGTAAAGTTTAAAATGACATGCCCTCCACTTAAACTATTTGCTTATGTTCAAAAAGAAAAGAAGAAATTGCTTTCTCATACTGAGTATTACTTTGACTCTAAACCCAACTACCTGCATATCCTAAAATATCCTAAATTTTCACCCTGTAACATAAATCACTCCTCACTTATCACAATTCAACTCCTGATATAATTCACTTCTTCTCTCCCCCTTCACTTGTTAATATACCTCCCCCCCCCCCCGGTTACCTTGTGGGGGGATCTTGCTTTGCCTTATACATCAGCACACTTTAATGGATACATTTTTAAAATCACCAAATCACTCCCCTCACTCCTCCTCAACCATGGCTGCAAAGTCAAGGGAAAGGAAGAATACAAACTTAAAGGGCCATTATACACTCATTTTTTCTTTGCATAAATGTTTTGTAGATGATCTATTTATAAAGCCCATAAAGTTTGTTTTTTAAAAAAATGTATAATATTGCTTATTTTTAAAGAACATTGCTCTGATTTTCAGACTCCGAACCAAGCCCCAAAGTTTTATTTGAATACTGTCAGCTACCTTCTCCAGCTTGCTCCAGTTTGTGTAAAGGCTCTTTTCATATGCAAAAGAAGGGGGAGGGGGGAGTGTCTTATTTCCCACTTGCAGTGGGCTTTCCAACTACCTTTTTAACAGAGCTAAACTGAAAGCTTCTAAGTACATTTTAAACCATTTTATACTGGATATTTATATCAGTATCTGTGCATCTTATTCTTTATAGTAGTGTCTATTACATGCAGTTATATGAAAATGAGTGTATACTGTCCCTTTAATAGAAACTTCTGTTGAAATTCACCCCACATCTACTAACATCACTAAAGTTAGCAAAAATTTGGATATGCAAGGGTTAGTGGAAAGTATTGCTGGAGTTCTTACTCCAAAATTTGAAACTCTCAGAGACGAAATTAAACAAGATATTCTTTTGCTCACCACTGAAGTTAGACAGTTTTCAAATAGACTTCAAGAAGCAGAGAAAATGATATCAGATCTGGAAGACACGCAAGAGTCTTATAGATCTAAATGGGAAACTAATAGTCTTGTTATTGACAAACTACAATATAAGTTGGAAGACCTGGAAAATCGATCCAGGAGACACAACATTCGTATTATAGGCCTCCCTGAGAATAGAAATCAGGAAAACCTAATTAAATTTATCTCGGTCACACTGGCACAGCTCCTGGACATTCCCACTTCTCAATCACCTTTTCTGATAGAAAGAGCACACAGAGTGGGCGGTCCAATCCTTACTAGAAATGCGAATTCTAGGCCAAGACCAGTCTTGGCTAAGTTTCTGTATTTTCAGGATAAGGTTACCTTCATGCAACATTTTTGTAAAAAGCAACCTATTCTGTTAGATGGCTCTAAAATACTTCTCTTCTAGGACTTCTCGTACGAGACGTCCCTTAAGAGAAAGGAGCTATCCCCACTCTGTACCAAGCTTATTAATCAGGGAGCACAAGCCACCATAATTTATCCAGCCAGGCTGAAAATAGTGGCCCAAGACCAAACCTACATTTTTGATAAAATTAGGGATGCAGAGAAGTCACAGGTACTTAGAGACATTCTCTTAGGAATTAGTTAAAGGGAAATATGTTCTATCGCAAAAAAAAATAAAAAATGACGGGTTCTTCCTTATTTTATGGGAGAGGGTCTTTTCTGGGTAGTGACCCATGGTTGTCAGAGAGGTGGAGGGAGGTCGAGGAGGACTGAGAGGAGAGGGGGAGAGGGTTTTTTTTTCCCATTATGTTTTCTTATTCCCCTGAAAAGATATGAATAGAGCTGATATATTGAATATTATTTCCTGGAACATAGGGGGTATTATCTCCCCCATTAAGTGTAAAGCTATCATAGCACACTTGAGAAAACTGAATTCTGATATTGCATTGCTCCAAGAAACACATTTAAATATTGAAGAGGCAAAAAAAATAACATTTTCTTGGGTAGGAAAGGTAGTTGCCACGTCCAGTTTGAACAGAAAGAGGGGAGTGGCCATTCTGATCGGAAAAAAATCAACCGCAAAATTTTATTTGTAGACACCGATCCTGAGGGTAGATATCTCTTTCTTAGAATAAAATTAGATAATTCAATCTATACAATTTTTAATGTGTACGCTCCTAATTATTTCTGCAAAGAGTTCTGGCACTCTCTCCAGTTGAAGATTTTGCAATTTGGACAGGGTTATTTTCTACTGGGTGGGGATTTTAAGATGGCTCTCCAATCCTTTCTAGACAGATTTAGACAAAAGTCCAATTTAACCAAAACTAAAAGAGATCCCTTAGAAACTAAATTATTTGGAACCATTTTTCAAAATCTTGCCCTGAGAGACATTTTGGAGGATACAAAATCCTGAAACTAGGAAATATTCTTGCTTATCAGAAACTCACAAATCTTTGTCTAGAATAGACATTTTCTTAATTGATGATAATATTGCCAGGCTGCAAGTTAAAACAAATGTTTATCCCATATGTTTATCTGACCATGCTCCGATTCTCTTGCAAATTCATAACAGGGATCATAATGGTTATCCTTTACGCCTTCATTTCCCTAAACATTTATATACTAACATTAAGTTAAAAAACTGGCTTAAGGCTAAATACAACGAGTTCTTACATTACAATAGAGATTATCTTGATAAACCGGATATATTCTGGGAAACGGGCAAGGCGGTGCTTTCAGGGGACATTTTGGCCTATAATGTAATGCTGAAAAGGAAATATATATATATAGAGAAACAAGTCTCTCAGTTTATCAACTACTACAATTGCTACTGTAAGTCCAAAACATTAGTAAATTGGACCAAATATAATAAGGCTAAAAATGAAAGAGATATGTTTTTGTTAAAAGAAGTTACCCAGAAAGATCTCAGACTTCAAGCCAAGAATTACAGGCATGGCAATATGTCTGGCAAGTTTCTGGCTGCCTTAGTCAAAAATAGAAACAAATCACCTGTAATTCAGAAAATACAAAAGGAAAGTGACATTAGTGAAACTCATGAAGAAATAATGAAAACTTTTACTGATTACTATTAGAGACATCTATGCTTATAGAGAATCCAATCAATTACATAGAGAAAAATATTGGGAGAGGATAACTTATCCATCTCTAACTATGGACATAGCACATGCCATACATTCCCCTATTTCTGAGCTTGAAATAATCAAAGCTATCCAAAACTTATCTCTAAATAAATTCTAAGGCAACAAGTAGCCCCCATTGAAGAATCTTTTTAATTATTTCTATATACAGAATAATCCAATCCCCCTTAACTTCTTGGCATCCCTTACAACTTTGATTCTAAAACCAGGGAAAAACCCACTTAAAAAATAATCTTACAGACCTATAGCGCTGCTTAACACCAATTATAAACTCTTAGGCCTAGATTTAGAGTTGGGCGGTAGCCGTCAAAACCAGCGTTAGAGGCTCCTAACGCTGGTTTTTACCGCCCTCTGGTATTTGGAGTCAGTCATTAAAGGGTCTAACGCTC
Source organism: Bombina bombina (assembly GCF_027579735.1). NCBI lineage: Eukaryota > Metazoa > Chordata > Amphibia > Anura > Bombinatoridae > Bombina > Bombina bombina. The sequence continues at coordinate 611,824,878 of NC_069504.1, read as the reverse complement.
ACTTTTCAGCCGCGACTTTTCCATACCGCAGATCCCCTTACGTCAATTGCAAATCCTATCTTTACAATGGGATCTTTCTAACTCCGGTATTTAGAGTCGTGGCTGAAGTGAGCGTTAGAAATCTAACGACAAAACTCCAGCCGCAGAAAAAAGTCAGTAGTTAAGAGCTTTCTGGGCAAACGCCGGTTCATATGAACCGGCGTTAGCCCAGAAAGCTCTTAACTACTGTGCTCTAAAGTACACTAACACCCATAAACTACCTATGTACCCATAAACCGAGGTCCCCCCACATCGCCGCCACTCTATTAAATTTTTTTAACCCCTAATCTGCCGACCGCCACCTACGTTATAATTATGTACCCCTAATCTGCTGCCCCTAACACCGCCGACCCCTATATTATATTTATTAACCCCTAACCTGCCCCCCACAACGTCGCCGCCAGCTACCTACAATAATTAACCCCTAATCTGCCGCTCCGTAAACCGCCGCTACCTACATTATCCCTATGTACCCTTAATCTGCTGCCCCTATCACCGCCGACCCCTATATTATATTTATTAACCCCTAATCTGCCCCCCTCAACGTCGCCTCCACCTGCCTACACTTATTAACCCCTAATCTGCCGAGCGGACCGCACCGGTACTATAATAAAGTTATTAACCCCTAATCCGCCTCACTCCCGCCTCAATAACCCTATAATAAATAGTATTAACCCCTAATCTGCCCTCCCTAACATCGCCGACACCTAACTTCAATTATTAACCCCTAATCTGCCGACCGAATCTCGCCGCTACTGTAATAAATGGATTAACCCCTAAAGCTAAGTCTAACCCTAACCCTAACACCCCCCTAAGTTAAATATAATTTAAATCTAATGAAATAAATTAACTCTTATTAAATAAATTATTCCTATTTAAAGCTAAATACTTACCTGTAAAATAAACCCTAATATAGCTACAATATAAATTATAATTATATTATAGCTATTTTAGGATTTATATTTATTTTACAGGTAACTGTATTTATTTTAACCAGGTACAATAGCTATTAAATAGTTAAAGGGACAGTTCACCCAAAAACTTTCTCCTCTTTAAATTATTCCCAATTATCCTTTTTACCTGCTAGAGTGTATTAAATTGGTTGCAAGTAGCTCCTTTACTCATATTTCAGCATTTGAAATAGCTGATTTAGCTTGTGGTTTCCCAACCTATACTGAAAGTTTTGATACTGGCGTATACGCTATTGACAAGCCTAAGTAAACACAGCCAGCAGAAGAGATTACACCCTCAGTGGGGGGCATGATAGTTAAGTAATAAAATGATAATTTTCCATTGTTCTCTCTATGTATTGAGCTTTGGTGTTCCAGACAAATATAAGATAAGCAATCAAGTCTGTGTACATAAAAGTGATAACATAATGAGATCTGATATTACCTGAAGCTCAACCCATTGTAATAGGCTGTGGTTTCAAAGCACAAAACCAGCTACTTCATATACACAAATAAACCCGAAAATGCAATTTCTCAAATATTTTATACTCTGCAGTTGGTATAACAAGTAATTTAAAATACATTTATGGAAAAACAATTTTACAGTATACTGTCCCTTTAAGAACTATTTAATAGCTAAAATAGTTAAAATAATTACAAAATTACCTGTAAAATAAATCCTAACCTAAGTTACAATTAAACCTAACACTACACTATCAATAAATAAATTAAATAAAATACCTACAATTACCTACAATTAAACCTAACACTACACTATCAATACATTAATTAAATACAATACCTACAAATAACTACAATTAAATAAACTAACTAAAGTACAAAAAATAAAAAAGAACTAAGTTACAAAAAATAATAAAATATTTACAAACATTAGAAAAATATTACAACAATTTTAAACTAATTACACCTACTCTAAGCCCCCTAATAAAATTACAAAGCCCCCCAAAATAAAAAAAATGCCCTACCCTATTCTAAATTAAAAAAAGTTCGAAGCTCTTTTACCTTACCAGCCCTGAACAGGGCCCTTTGCGGGGCATGCCCCAAGAAATTCAGCTCTTTTGCCTGTAAAAAAACACATACAATACCCCCCCCAACATTACAACCCACCACCCACATACCCCTAATCTAACCCAAACCCCCCTTAAATAAACCTAACACTAAGCCCCTGAAGATCTTCCTACCTTATCTTCACCTCACCGGGTATCCCCGATCGGTCCTGGCTCCAAAATCTTCATCCAACCCAAGCGGGGGCTGGCGTTCCATAATCCTGCGGCTGAAGAGGTCCAGAAGAGGCTCCAAAGTCTTCATCCTATCCGGGAAGAAGAGGCGATCCAGACCGGCAACCATCTTGATCCAAGCGGCATCTTCTATCTTCATCCGATGAGGAACGGCTCCATCGTGAAGACTTCCAGCGCGGATCAATCTTCTTCCGACGACGTCCAACTGAAGAATGACGGTTCCTTTAAGGGACGTCATCCAAGATGGCGTCCCTCGAATTCCGATTGGCTGATTCCATCAGCCAATCAGAATTTTCCTACCTTAATTCCGATTGGCTGATAGAATCCTATCAGCCAATCGGAATTCGAGGGACGCCATCTTGGATGACGTCCCTTAAAGGAACCGTCATTCTTCAGTTGGACGTCGTCGGAAGAAGATTGATCCACGCTGGAGGTCTTCACGATGGAGCCGTTCCTCATCGGATGAAGATAGAAGATGCCGCTTGGATCAAGATGGTTGCCGGTCTGGATCGCCTCTTCTTCCCGGATAGGATGAAGACTTTGGAGCCTCTTCTGGACCTCTTCAGCCGCAGGATTATGGATCGCCAGCCCCCGCTTGGGTTGGATGAAGATTTTGGAGCCAGGACCAATCGGTGATACCCGGTGAGGTGAAGATAAGGTAGGAAGATCTTCAGGGGCTTAGTGTTAGGTTTATTTAAGGGGGGTTTGGGTTAGATTAGGGGTATGTGGGTGGTGGGTTGTAATGTTGGGGGGTATTATATGTGTTTTTTTACAGGCAAAAGAGCTGAATTTCTTGGGGCATGCCCCACAAAGGGCCCTTTTCAGGGCTGGTAAGGTAAAATAGCTTTGAACTTTTTTAATTTAGAATAGGGTAGGGCATTTTTTTTATTTTGGGGGGCTTTGTAATTTTATTAGGGGGCTTAGAGTAGGTGTAATTAGTTTAAAATTGTTGTAATATTTTTCTAATGTTTGTGAATATTTTATTATTTTTTGTAACTTAGTTCTTTTTTATTTTTTGTACTTTAGTTAGTTTATTTAATTGTAGTTATTTGTAGGTATTGTATTTAATTAATGTATTTATAGTGTAGTGTTAGGTTTAATTGTAGGTAATTGTAGGTATTTTATTTAATTTATTTATTGATAGTGTAGTGTTAGGTTTAATTGTAACTTAGGTTAGGATTTATTTTACAGGTAATTTTGTAATTATTTTAACTATTTTAGCTATTAAATAGTTCTTAACTATTTAATAGCTATTGTACCTGGTTAAAATAAATACAAAGTTACCTGTAAAATAAATATAAATCCTAAAATAGCTATAATATAATTATAATTTATATTGTAGCTATATTAGGGTTTATTTTACAGGTAAGTATTTAGCTTTAAATAGGAATAATTTATTTAATAAGAGTTAATTTATTTCGTTATATTTAAATTATATTTAATTTCGGGGGGTGTTAGGGTTAGGGTTAGACTTAGCTTTAGGGGTTAATCCATTTATTACAGTAGCGGCGAGATTCGGTCGGCAGATTAGGGGTTAATAATTGAAGTTAGGTGTCGGCAATGTTAGGGAGGGCAGATTAGGGGTTAATACTATTTATTATAGGGTTATTGAGGCGGGAGTGAGACGGATTAGGGGTTAATACATTTATTATAGTAGCGCTCAGGTCCGGTCGGCAGATTAGGGGTTAATAAGTGTAGTTAGGTGGAGGCGACGTTGGGGGCGGCAGTTTAGGGGTTAATAAATATAATATAGGGGTCGGCGATGTTAGGGCAGCAGATTAGGGGTACATAGGGATAATGTAGGTGGCTGGGGTGTACGGAGCGGCAGATTAGGGGTTAAAATTAATATGCAGGGGTCAGCGATAGCGGGGGCGGCAGATTAGGGGTTAATAAATTTAAGGTTAGGGGTGTTTAGACTCGGGGTACATGTTAGAGTGTTAGGTGCAGACGTAGGAAGTGTTTCCACATAGAAAACAATGGGGCTGCGTTAGGAGCTGAACGTGGCTTTTTTGCAGGTGTTAGGTTTTTTTTCAGCTCAAACTGCCCCATTGTCTTCTATGGGGGAAACGTGCACAAGCACGTTTTTGAAGCTGGCCGCGTCCGTAAGCACCGCTGGTATCGAGAGTTGAAGTTGCAGTAAATATGCTATACGCTCCTTTTTTGGAGCCTAACGCAGCCATTCTGTGAACTCTAAATACCAGCGGTATTTAAAAGGTGCGGCTAGAAAAAAGCCAGCGTAGCTAACGCACCCCTTTGGCCGCAGAACTCTAAATCTAGGCGTTAACTTCTATCTTAGCCTCCAGTCGGCACTATCTATCATAATTCATAAAGATCAAGCGGGATTCCTTCACAACAGAAATTCAGCAGCCAATATTAGTGAAATTTTCCTAACCATTGATTATTTTTATTTTTTTGTTTACACAAGTTTTATTGACATTTTTGGGAATAACATAGACAAATAAATGGATAACATAAATCAATTAATGCTTTTCAGCTATATTGAGTCATTGCAACATCTTACTGATAATTTCCTTTTCTTAAAAAAAATAAAGGTTACAAACAAGAGGGAAAGGGGTGATCGGGGGGGGGGGATATGAAAGGGGTTCAGGTAGGAAACAATGGGGATTAGGAGGAAGGTACATAATAAAAATAAAGATATATAAAGATATAGTATAGTATGATATAATATAACGTAATTCCCTTGCACTTAATCCTTGCAAAGATAATAGCACTTACTTCAAGTGATTGTAGAACCTATTGTGTATATCTGTGAAGAAGGGTTATCATTATAGATTTATAGTGTTCTTTGCTCCCATAAGAAAATTATATCTAGTATAAAATCCCTCTTGCCTACAAAACAATAATGTCTCTTCTCTAGGGCTAATATATGTGTGACTTCTGTCACCCATTGACCATATGTTGGGGGAGGACCTGTTTCCAGAATCTAGGGATAATACGTCTGGCACATGTGAGCATTAGTTGAAGGAGTTTCCTACGTTAAACACATTGCAATTTGGGGATTTGATTTAGTAAAATCATAGTTGCTGAAAGGGATATCTGCGTGCCCAATATAAGATTGATGCAACGCTCAATTTGAGCCCAAAAGTTAGACAGTTTGTTACAGGACCACCATATGTGGGAGAGTGTGCCTGTTTCCCCACAACGTCTCCAACAGCCCGAATTAGCTCCTGGGTATATTTCATTCAATTTTTGGGGCATGAGATACCAACGTGAAATAATCTTTTAGTTAAGTTCAGTTAAGGTGAGTGAAGTTGAAGAGGAGTGGACCGTGTTAAAGCATTGTAGCCAGGTGTCTTTTGGGAGCTGAACCCGAAGCTCAGCTTCCCATTTGGAGGTGTAGGAGGGTAGCTTAACTTTATGTAGAACCCTTAAGAGTTTATGTGTGAGAGAGAGATGGGATTTTTGGATGTCTTTTGCAGTGCATAGTCTCTCAAATGGGGTAAGCGTGCGAAGACAGTCATTTTTATGAGGATTATCCATAATTGATTGTCGAATTTTGGAAATAGGGAAACCAGTAGTGAAAAGGGGAACCTATCGAATCTCTTAAAACAATTCTATCCCTTATTTGGGAGTTTTCTGTGAGTAGGAATATAGGCATATTTTTCAGGGAGGTATCTTCTGGTTCATATTTAAACTGATGTTGGGAGAAAAAAATGGTGTTATTTAACAGTGGGGTCATTGGAGAGATTGGAGTAGAGAGAGTGTTTGGATTCCGAATGAGAGAGTCCCATATGGTTAATGTAGTTCTGACACATTCATCCGCTTTAGTCAGGGGGGGTCTGGATGATTTAGGAAGCCAACATAGATCTCGCATTCCACTCAGGCTAAGTGAAGCTGCTTCCATTTGGATCCATATTTTGGAGGGGGAGTTGTGAGACCATGAGACTATCTGCGTTAAATGTGTCGCTTTGTGGTACTGTATTAAATTTGGGACATTCAGGCCACCTTCCTCCTTACTCAAATACATGGAGTTTCGCGATACTCTTGGTTTTTTATAAGCCCAAATAAAGGACTCTAGCATCTTTTGTTGTGTACGAAGGTAGTGTCTCGGTAATGTTAACGGCAAAGCCTGAAATATGTATAAATATTTAGGGAGTATCATCATCTTTATTGTATTTATTCGGCCTATCCAGGAAAGGTGTCCTTGCTTATGCCATGCATGCAACAGGGAGAAGACATTAGTTTGAAGTGCTATATAGTTGTCGTGGAATAAATTCTTGGGGTTCTTTGGTATATTTAGTCCTAGATATCTAAGGGTATTTACAATGGGGAAGGGAGTTTTATGTAAGATATAGTCTATTTCTATTGGGCTTATGTGAACGGGAATAATGCTTGATTTATCCATGTTTATTGAGTAGTTGGAAAATTGTTTATAACCCTCCAAAACTTGTATCAGGGCTGGAATGGAAGTTAATGGTGCTTGTAGAGTAAAAATAATGTTGTCTGCAAAAAGGAGACATGTTTGTTGTATGTTGCCTACCTTAATACCCGATATATTTGGATTGCTTCTAATTTGGATAGCTAAAATTTCTACCGTGAGAGCAAATAGGAGAGGAGATAACGGACATCCCTGTCTGGTACCATTAGAGATAGGGAAAGATTGTGATATTGTGTCATTGATCTTAATGGAGTCGAAGGCCTTCTCAGCGTCAGTAGAAAGCAATACCAGGGGGCTTGCTCACTCATGGGAAGTGAATATTGTATGTAGGAGTCTGGTGGTATTATCTTTTGCTTCACGCCACTAACAAAGCCAACTTGGTCTGGGTGGATGACCTTCGGCAGGATATGGGTAAGTCGATTAGCTAAGATCTTGGCATATATTTTAATATCTACATTTAAAAGAGAAATCGGTCTATAATTACCAACAAGGTCTCTGGGTTTGTCCGGTTTTGGAATCACTGTTATCATGGCATTTAAAAGAGATTGGGTGAACGTTAGACCCTGGTCTATAGAATGAAAGAGTTCATGTAGGTGTGGGGCAAGAGTGCCTACTAATAACTGATAAAATTTGGTAGAGAGGCCATCTGGGCCTGGTGATTTCCCATTAGACAGGGATTTAACTGTGTTGACAACTTCTTGTAAAGAAATGGGGGAATCTAGCATAGATATGTCTTCTTCAGGAATAGAGGGAACGTCTATAGAATCTAGGTATGTTTTTAATTTATCTCTTTTCTCTTGCTCGTTTGTGTCTTTAATGTTATATAGTGAAGTATAATATGTGACAAAGCTATCAATTATATCTTCATTTTTAGTGTATATTACTCCTGTGTTTTGTTTGATGGATTGAATGTAGGAGTTTTTAAAAAAATCTGGCTAACATTTTTCCGGCTTTGTTTGATTCAACAAAGAATTTAGCTTTTGTTGTCAGGGCGCGCATATGTGCATTTTCTATCAGGAATTTATTAAGTTTTTCCCTAGCTTCCATTACTGCGGACAATTTTTGCGGGGATTTTGGCTCTTTTTTATGTAGGTCTTCTCTCTGCTTTAAAGTGTTAGACAAAATGTCGAATTGAGCGGATCTCTGCTTTTTAAGTTTCGCTATTAACTGTATGATAACTCCTCTAATATAACGCTTGCATGATTCCCAATTATTTGCGGTATTTGTGTCTGCAGAAATATTAAATACAAAGTATTCGTCTGTATATTTGATGAGTTGGTCTATGATTTCAGTGTCTGTAAGAATATACTTGTTTAATCTCCAATTTAGACTATGTCTAGGTTTACTCGTCCATTTAAAAATAGATTTGACTAGGCTATGGTCTGACCATGTAGTGTGTGAAATTTTTTAATCAATCAAATTCGTCAAAAAGGCTTGGTCACAGAATATATAACCGAGTCTGGCATAAGATTTTTGCGGGTGAGAGAAGAATGTGTAATCTCTAGTAGTGGTGTGTACTGTTCTCCAGGTATCGAACAATTTAAGTATTTGGAGAGATGCATTGTTATTCCTAATCTGTGAATTTCTCAGATAGGAGTGGCCTGTAGAAGTGTCGAACAAAGGGTCTGAAGGAAAATTAAAATCCCCACTTAGTATGATTGGGCCCTTGGCGATATCTAATAGTTTGTTAACAACGTTGTGAAAAAAGCAGGGAGTGTGTCTGATGGGGGCATAAATATTTGCAAGTGTGATAGGTTTACCATAATAGAGTCCAACCAATATTAGAATCCTACCCTCGTGGTCATTGAATTGTTGCAATAGGTCAAATGAGGTGTTGCGTTTAAATAAAGTGCAGACACCATTATGTTTGGTTAGGCCTGAGCTAAAGTAGTGTTTATCATAATATTTGGACGGGAGTGTGGGTTCATGGTTTCTCTTAAAATGTGTTTCCTGAATCGTAATGATATCAAGATTTCTTTTGTGGAAATCATGTAGTGCTATTGAACGTTTTTCAGCTGATAGGAATCCCTTCACATTTTGGGTAGCTATAGACATTGACCCTTCGTATAAATGGGTAGACATTACAAAGGATGTATATGTATGTGTCTTCTAAGATAAAGGTATCAGAGATATGTGCAAGGGAACTAATGCGTAAATATGAAATGGAAAGTTTATGGCTAAGAGCCTACTATGGTGGTAGAGATTAGGGAAACTGGTGGAGGCTTCTGGGCAAGCTGGGCAAACGCCCACTGGTGCATTGTGATGAGAGCGCAGGAGGCACATGAGACGGGGAGAGGACAGGGGGGAGAAAAGGGGGGAGGAGAGGTGTAAAGAGGGAATGGAGTATGTTATAAGTAAACAATCATATTTGTTAAATGAATCTAGGCATAACATTCTATATAACAGATAACTCTATAGTGACATCATAGAAACTAGAGACATTTCTGCAGTACAAAGCAATTTTACTATTATACAACATATGGGGACTAAGTTATCATAATTTGCCTCTTTGGTGTATCAAGTCCAATTATACCACCAGGGGGATCAGTGAGTCCAAGGAATAACTCTGTGTAATTGTTATATAGGAGAGGTTTTCGTTTTACACAACTGTTTCTGTAACATATGAGTAGGTTATTTTCTATTTGGACTCAGGGGATTAATGCATTTAGAGGGCTATTATCAATGAATGAGTAATACTGGTAGGTAATATAAAACTAGATGGAACTTTTAACTTGAATCATGAGTGAACCTATTCCTGCCTCAACAGTTTATAACTAGCACTAGGGGTCTTTCAAAAACTCAATCAAGAATTATTATATCGTATGGCTGTATATAGACATGACTGTTATTACAATATTATACAGATATATAGGTGCAAAACAGGTGGGTTATTAGTAACAAAAACTAAACACATCAAAACATGATGAACATCTGGGAGCATTCTCCTCTGAACCTAAAAGAGAAACTCAATAAACACACATTGTATAGTGTAGCAGAACTTGGTGGGTTAGTGGAAACAGTTCCTTTTAAACCTGAAATAAAGAGAGAAAAAGTCTACAAATATGTATTGCATAATTAACATTGTTAACCACATATAGTTAGTTACGTGTCTCTTTCAAGGTGGTTGGGTTTCAACATCAGCATTACTGGTTTGTCGTCGTTTGTTTAGAGGGGTTGCAGTGTCCATCCATGGTCTTCTTTGTGATTTAGAGGTTTCCTGTTTGCTCAATGTTGAAGTTTGCACAGTTGAGGTTTGAGGATCAGGTGACGGTATCCCCAACTGTTGACAGAATTGCTCTGCATCAGGTGGGTAAGAGCATTCAAATTTTTTCCCATTTTTAACAGCTATAACTGAAGTTGGGAATCCCCATCTATATGGGATCTTCAGAGCACATAGATGAGAGGTTAAAAAGGAAATATCTCTTCTTTTTTGGAGCATTCTTGCTGATAAATCTTGGAATATCTGTATTCGGTAACCTTGGAACTTGATAGACGATTGTTTCCTTGCATAGTTGTAGATAGTCTCTCTATGTTGAAAGTTTTGAAAATGCACAATAATGTCACAAGGAGGTAAATTAGGCTTAGGGCGTAAGGATCTATGTGCCCTGTCTATTGTAATGTCAGATAAAGTGCCAAAGTTGCTCTTTATCAGGTCTGCAAAAAAGGACTGTAAATAATCTTGGATCTCGTTGTTTTGTATGGTTTCAGGGATTCCTCTGAAGCATAGATTACTTCTTCTAGTACGATTTTCTAAATCATCTAATTTATCCTCTAAGTCTACCATACGATGGTGTTGTTGGAAAGCCTTAGAGGACAGGCTTGCAATCTTTTGAGATGATATGTATTCATGCTCTTCTAAGGTGTCAACTCAATAGCATAGATCTGAAATGTCTTTCTTTAAACCTGCGCATTCGTTCTTAATGCAAGTCTTGACCTGCTCTATCAGGGCTTCCATGGTGCCATAAGTAATAATATAATTTTTTCCAACATTTATAGATGCAGGCTGTAGGTCTAGTGCGGCATCTGCAGCTTCACAGGAGCTTTCATCATGTGAGCTTAGTGTGGTATCTGGGTCTTTGTTACCTTTTTGCCTTTCAGCTTGTTTGAAAAAAGAGTTCATAGCTCCCTGAGTTGTTAGAGGCAGTTTTTGAGATTTGTCACTTCTCGTTAATATTATCTGCGACATCTTGAAGGTGTCTTGTAAATTTGGAGCAGGTGATTAATTGTATTTGTTGTAAAGAAAGGTTGAGTCCAATTATATAAAAACACCACTCCCTGGGGTTATTGCTCTCACAGAGCGATCGCGGGAAAGGGTATTGGATTTGACCCACTGCTACTAAGAACAGGGGGAAGAGGAATAGGAGGGTGTTCTTCTAAGTTAACTGTTCAGATGTGGAAGTGAATATGAATATCTGATGCCTAATCACAAAAGAAAGATCACTGTTGCATAAGATCTTCCGTTTTGCCTATTGTGAGATAAAGTTTATCAAACTTGTGTAAAGATAAGGCAGGTTGGCAATATAAACTTTGGTATACAGTTTGTTGCTGTGTCCTGTATCTTATATAAAAATACGTGTTATGCCAGAGATTTAGTATGAGTTGTGCGCTTCAGCCTAATTGCTGCGTTTCATATCACAAGCCAAAATTTAATATGTCGCATAAATACAGATGTACATTAATGGCATAAATTGTCTCCTTTACTTCATTGCTATATTTCAGCCCAGTATCGTGTAGACAGAGTGGGTCCTAAAGCGCTGTGCGTTCCATAATATTAGCTAGCGATTCTAATTGCATCAAGCGCAAACATTTCAGCTCAGAGTACTGTCCCCTGCATAAGCGTATATGTTTCGCCTGTATCCGCTATGTAAGGCAATCCGGATCAGTTTGTGAGACTGTTTGAGTAGACATCCATGTTACCGCTTGCCAGTGATGGCCTGTGACGCAGTGCATAAAGGCCTCGTGGAGCGGTTGTGAACGGCTCAGATGATGTCCGTAATAGCGAACGGAGCTGGACTAAAGTTGCAGCAAATGCTCCTCACAAGTTCCGATACTTTGCTTGAGGTCTGATATCCCTGTGCCTCGATGTTGTCAGTAGTTCTGAGATAAATTGCCCAGCTTGCGGGAAGAGCTTCAGTGATGTGCGGCCATCTTAGTCAGCCGCTCGCTCCGCCTCCCAACCATTGATTATTTTAACTCACTAGAAGACCAAGGCTTAATGACAGAAACCAACTTCTCTGACACAGTGATTATCTTAGTTGACGCAGAAAAAGCCTTTGACTCAGTTCATCATGATCATATATTAATATCCCTAACTAAATTTGTCTTTAAAGGTAATATTGTTGAATTTATTAAAAGAATACACCATAATTCTCATACAAAACTGATTGTTAATATTTTGGAATCTGCAGAAATAACATTGAAACGAGGAACACACCAAGGATGCCCCCTCTCTCCGCTCTTATTTGATATAGCGATCAAGCCTCTTGCTATTATGATTAGACACCAACTAGAGGGGATTAGGATTAGACAAGTTGAGCTGAAAATAACTTTATATGCAGATGACATCCTCCTATTTATATCTAATTCTAAGATAAATTTTCATAAATTTTTTTCTATTATTGACCAATTTGGCTCCTTCTCTGGCTATAAAGTTAATACCTCTAAGTCAGAGATCTTGTGGCTGAAGAATGAGTCACATTCACTTGTTTATATTCCCTTTCAACCAGTAACCAGAACTCAATATTATCCCAATTTTTGAAAAAATTAAAGGCAGCATGAAAAATTGGCAGAGTTTACCGCTCTCCCTGTGGGGAAGGATTGCTTTGTTCAAGATGATTCTCTTACCAAAGATATTATATGTTTTACAGAATATTCCAGTTTTACTCAGAACAAAAGATCTAAGTGACATTAACATTGCATTACGCCGTTTCATTTGGCAAAATAAAAGACCAAGAATTTCCTTAAACAAACCCTTTTTGGCGAGGGAATTTGGGGGACTGGCCGTTCAAGATCTAAGACTCTATAATCTTGTCATTCTGTCGAGACTAATACCTGATTGGATATTAGAATTTGATTATTTTACCAATAATACTTTGGAACGCAATATAGTGTATCCTTATTTTCCCTCCTCCCTTGTTCACTGTAGAAGCAAAATATTGCCCAAATCCATTAAACAGCTTAGAACTATTTTCATACCAATTCAGGCATTTTGGAAACTTCTCTTGATGATAGGAGTTGACCAACACATTCCAAGATTCCAAACTCTCGCAGGTAACCCGGAATTCCAGTTAGGATCCCAATCATTCAGAAGATGGGAAAATGTGGGCCTAAATAAGATCTCGGCGTTAGTTGATTCAAACTTATCTATTAAATCTTTTGATACAATTAAAACTGAATATAATCTCACCAATAGTGATTTCTTTGCATATCTGCAAGCGAGACATTATGTTTTTACCCTTGCTGCTGAACATGGATGGACTTGGTCCTGGGGACTTTTTGAGAAATGGTTTCCACTAGTCAGAGGAATTTCGCTATGTTACTCTCTAAAAGAGGCAATCAGAACTTAGGAGATTTGTCTCAACAATGGAATACCTATAACTTTCAACCCAACACTAACCAGCAGACAATCCAATCCAATCGGGAGAAAAAGATCACCTAATATTCCCATTTCAAAATTCAGAGTTGGTCTTGTTAGGTGTGTGGTGACTTTAGAGGCTTAACATGCTTCCCCTTCCCCCCTTTTTGATTTATTTTACTAAATAATTAACACTATTTTGATCATGGTCCTGGGACAATATCTCTTAAATGACTACCTGGCGGTAGACCAGGTAACCTTGGTTGTCGTAAATACTTAGGGGTATTGGAAGTCGTAATAGGTTAGTGTTATTACCTATATCTTCATTACCTATAACCTCCAGGTCTCAATTTATATTTAACCCATGGTGCTCTTTATGTCATACTTTGAGTATAAAGGCCTGGATTCCTTTTTCTAGCAATAATTAATATTTCTATGTTTATGTACTATCTCACAGACAGTTACACACTAATACAAATAGAGCATTAACAAAAGGCTAGATATATTATATATGTTCTCCCTATTCCTAATAAATAGCTAACGAGGAAGTACTGAGATTGCCCAACAGACAAACTTCATGTTCATATCTTAATATGGTTGCATATACATAATTAATGAACTTCATATAAAAATTACCTTGACTAACTACTCTAGAGAGAGTTACATCTATTAGAACATGTACTTAATTCTCTTGGTGTCCTTTGTTGAAAGGCATAACTTGGTAGACTCTGGAGCAGCTTGTGATTGGTGTTTACACACATACATCTCCAGATGTGTTCAGCTAGGTCTCAGTAGTGCACTGCTGTTCTGGAGATAACTTTAACTATGTGTTAACCGCTTTGCTGCAGTTAAACATATATTTCAAGCCACAGTGCAATAATAAAATGCTAGAACACATAAGCACATTATCTTTTATGAACTTGCACATCCCTTTAACTCAACTTATGTGTGGTGTTTATTTAAATCCCTATGAAGTACTCCTCTTTGAATTTCTTAAGCCATCCAAGATATTTTACCATAATTTTAGAACATCTGACATTTGGGACAAGTACACAAAATCGTATATGTATTAAGTATTTTCACAATCTTTCTACTGGTCTACATGGAAGGAAAATAAACAACCAATAGCACGAGGAGAATTCCATCCAAAATGATAGATGACAACTGCCCTATATTTTATGGCAGGTTATTAGTGTACCCTAGCAAAAAACTAGCTTTATATTACTTTGTGTCATAGTATAAATATTTTTTATAATATTTACACACCAAACAGCAATAATGAGCACAATTCTGTTAAAGGGACGTGCAACACAAAAACATTTCTTTCACGATTTAGAAAGAGCATGGAATTTTAAACAACTTTCTAATTTACTTCTATTATCTAATTTGCTTCATTCTCTTGATATGCTTTGCTGAAAAGCATATCTAGATAGGCTCAGTAGTTGCTGATTGGTGGCTGCCCATGTGATGCCTTCTGTGATGGGCTCACCCATGTGCATTGCTATTTCTTCAACAATGGATATCTAAAGAATGAAGCAAATTAGATAATAGAAGTAAATTAGAATGTTGTTAAAAATTGTATTATCTACCTGAATCCTAAAAGAAAAATTTGGGGTTTAGTGTCCCTTTAATGTTGTATTTGTGAGCATTTTGCATTTTAAAAGTGTGATTTGATTTGCTATGTAACAGGTTCATAATGGGTTTTCAAGGGTTAAACCAGTCTGGGTGGGAAAATTAAGACAAATGTGAGCACTGGACCAAACGTTGTATGATGGAATAGTATTGGTGAAGGGTTTTAATGATAAGTAACAATTAATTTAAAAAAGCAGTAAAGGAGCTATTTTTCTGATGGATTGTAATGGCTTTGAATTTTAACCCTTATGAGTGAGCCTACCCAGCAAGTGCTCGCATGCTGCATACACAGCTTTATACATTGAGACCTTTATACAAAACAATAAAATAAAGTGCCTGTTTACATATGTATTAAAGGAAATGTTTGCAACATATAAAAGCTATACAAATAGGATATATGAATATATTTACATATGCTCCAGTCTGATAAATAATCCAACGCTTCAGATAAACAAATAGACATACTAGAATATAGAAGTGGTTAAAAAAAATATGTTAACTAAAACCATATCAATGGAAAATTCTATGTTGTTTTGGGTTTTTTTCCACTTCATTTGCCACAAGTGAGCTCTATACATTTTTGTTCCTTAGCAGATACCAGAATTCATCATTTCATTAAAGGGGTGTTAGACAGTGAATGCATGCTAAACATAATGATGTTTTCAAAAATATAAGTGCACAGTTTTAGTTTCTGTACAGTACTTTAGTTTCTATAAAGTAATGGATGCTGCCATGTTTGAACTAGTTTTCAATTTATCTCAGTTAGTACAAATAAAGCTGTGTGGAAACCCTTTTAGATTGTCCTATGTTCCACACAGCCTTAGATAGTCTTTTGTATTGCTTGTTTTATGTATGTCCCTAATTGTCCTCAGCAGGGGAAACAAGGGGTAACTTAAGTTCAAACATGACAGCACCCATTACTTTATAGAAAATCAGTGGAATTTAGAAAGTAGCAATTTTCAGAGTTAAAATACAGGAAAAGGGAACAAAATAAATAATGAAAGCATATTGCAATTTTTTTAACTACACATAATGACACCTTTTATATTGTAAGTTTCAAAATATTTGATATACAACAAGGAACAGCATCCAATGGTTGATGAGTTACAAATCAGGATAGAAAAAAATCAGTTTAAAACATTGATTTATTATGACAAAAAGTTAACATCCATAAAGGACACAGCACACAGATATCACAGATGTATCCCTTCTGTATTTGATTAATTGTGGGTGGGTGTGTGGGCGAGCCCATGCAGCCTAATGTACAGCTTACGTCGGCTAGACGAGGCCGGCGGGAGAGACAAACGCACGCTGTGGATCAGCCTACGAAACAGTGTTTGCACTTAGCCCCACTACAAATGGAACTGTACGCTATCTCTATGAAGGACTATCTTCAAACAATAAGGTGGTGAGTGGCGTACATACACAATATGCTGAGTAAGTATCACTGTGGCTTGCGGTAAGTTGTTTTTGTTCTCCAGTTATTGTTATGGGACATGACAGTTTTGCTTTCTGAATGTTTCTAAGGCAGACCAGTGTGTCCAATTCCGGCTGTTACTGCACACAAGTGTGACTGAGAAAGCAACAAAGTATCTCAAGACATTTGTATGCAACTAGTGTTATTATTTGTTTCTGCTTGAAAATATTTTAATATTAAGAAATCTCAAATGTCCCATAGTAAAAAAAACGTAATAATTTGCCCTGTAGTCCCACTCTCCTCCCTACATCTCATATCTTTTGCAGAATGTCTGAGACAATGCACATTGTGTTCCCCAATCAGTGATCATCCAGATTATACCCCCAGAACACCAACGTCATGTCCCCAAAACTGGTTAAACCCATCCAGTTAATATACTCAACTGTATTCAAAGCTGGTGCAGGAACACCCTTTCAAATGGGCAAGACTATTTTTCTACCACCTCCTACTCAATGTTTGATTTCTGCTGCTGTCTCTTGCTTACGTAGTTTTTCTATAGTCCATACTACAGCAGTGGAATTTTTTGTATAAGTATATTTTTAAATGACAATATAGAGGTAAACTGATCATTGGGAACAAATTAAAGGGATACAAAAATGACAGTACAATATCCCTTTAAAGTTTTGAACTATACTAATCTATAACAAAACCAAAGCTTTAGCCATTGAAACAGTGTCTCCATTAACCTTGATCCGAAAAGGGTATGTTGTCAGATATATTAGCACAAAGAAGAATATACCCACAAAGGTTGTATCCCTAACACTAGATGCTCTATCATGTTCGCAAACAATGGAAGCAAACTTAAATAAATGTTCTTGTTCTTGAAATCAGTGAAAACTAGTTTAGTAAACTTACAAATCACCCTGCAACACAGATATATATTTGCTGTGTTTAAAAATGCACTGCTAGCTCTTCACCTTTAACAACATATAAAAATGAATACCTTACCACAATGAGCAGACATTACTTCCTAATTTGATCTTAGTCACGTGCTAAAATATTTGCATAGTAAGCTTTAAGTGATACTAAAAATATTTTTTTAAATTTATAAATTAAAACTATTCAATGAATTGCAATAGAGCTGCATACAAAATAAATATTTTAAAGAATTTAAATCCTGCCACTTTGTTAAAAAAATATGGATTGGTTTACAGGCCAGAAACACACCCATTGGAAAGTCTCAAGGATGCTATTTATCTTACTTCATTTGGTGTGGCCAATTAGGGCTAGATATAAATAACCTCATGTACATATGAACCAATCTCTGTGCACCTTGCGGGGTTGTCATGGTTCTGCATTATACAGAATGTGCAAAAGACTCTTTGGGCTGAGTGGAAACACTACAGTTTTCATTGTTAAATTATAGTAAAAGCAGGCAAACTCAATCATGAAAGTGTTTTGCAGTTTTATAATTTTAAACAACATTTCAATGTACTTCTTTTATCTAATTTACTTTATTGTTTAGAGATCCTTTGTTGAAGAAATAACAATGCACATGGATTAGCCAATCACACGAAGCATCTATGTGCAGTCACCAATCAGCAGATACTGAGCCTATCTAGATATGTTTTTCAGCAAAGGATATCAAGAGAATGAAGAAATTAGATAATAGAAGTAAAATAGAAATGTGTTTAAAATTGCATGCTCTTTCTAAATCATGAAGAAAAAAAGACATGTCCCTTTAAATTAAATTTGTTCATGTTCAACAAACAGAATGTGTATAATTGTGCACATCTTATTACTAGGCACAGTTTGCATACTGACTTATAAGGACACTTCCTCACAGTTCTACTAGTAGACAAGACCACATAACAACAAGCATAAAGAAGGGAGTTTTATCCAGGACATAAGCATATATTTTTCTAAAAAAACAAAAAAAAGTAAGATATTTTAATGTGCGTGCAACAAATAATAATAAAATATAACTTCATTGTATATCCTATAGAAGCATGCTGGAGATACTGTGTCCCTTTAATATTTGTACACATTAAAAAGAATCAAGTTTAGTTTTATCAGCCTCTTTCTCTACTGTCCCAGACACTAGAAGATCAATTACTTTATGTACCACTTGACAGGAGCAGTTTGTAGAAAGTTTACAATGCACAGACATCATTTTACTGAGATACTAAAGGTGTGTGCAGTATCACAAGTTCCATTGACAAGTCAAGAAAAATGGGTCATTATAAAATTCATGTTTAGGATGTTGAAGTGTAGAGATAATGTCATTTGTCATGGGTACAACAGCAGGCCACTAATGAGCTCTCATTGCATATTCATGTCAGTGGTGTGTCTCCCACATTCCAGCACTAAACCAGAGCCTGGTGGGACTCCCCACTACATTCAGCCCTGGCTACAACTGTGCTTTTTTTATGGCACAGCAATTACACTGTAAAAGTGTTACATAAGATAGATTGCTGTGATCTGGGGCTCAATTGTAAATTAGAATACACATCTCCCTGGGGAACCACAGCCCCTATTTGTGATTAAGAAAAAAGGCCCTATGTTATCCTAATAGTTCAATAGCTACCCTCTATTTTACGTTTACTCAATTAGCTTGAAGAAATGACTTCTCTTTTTATACACCCTGTAAGTGTAAACTGATATCATAATGAACTGTGTGATGTTTACTCTGTTATTTTCACATTTGCATTTACCCTGGAATGCATTAATAATGCCCCCTTTATCTGTAGTATTTGTCTTCAGCAAACTGTACATTTTACACAGTTTAAAAAAAAGATCTTCTAAGAGAATTAGCAAGCCATGTTTTTGAATAACTCTTTTTATTCAGCTACCTGATTCTATAGTGTTCATATGATGCATGATATGATATTTGTATATAATTGTATAATCAGGTCTTTAGAGACACATAGCTCCCAACTGTTTTGTTGTACTTTAAGCATAAAGTAATTTATACATCAGCTAAACATTTTTTTTACATGACCATGTGTTATAAGGGTTAAATTTTTGTTCAATTGCTAAACGAAATCATTTTTAAAATTTCAGAATTTCTTTCTGAAAAATCTAAACATGGGAGTGTGGTATTGCAATCAGTAACTGGACACATAGCATAGTTAATAAGATATATATATAGAAAGCATTACCAGCCCCTAAAACAATCTTCAGAACACACTAAAAGGCCACATCAGGGGCACCCTTAGCATTCGCGGAGACCTGGGCAAGACAAATATGTGGGGCCCCCAGTTCAGTATATATATATATATATATATATATATATATATATATATAAAATAATAGACAAATCCAACTACATAAGACATAGTTTTCATCCTCCAGAGCAGGTAATGTGTCCGGTCCCCCCTCTTACTTGCATCATGTCTGCAGCTGACAGATGCAGTTGCCCTATATCCAGCAGTACTTTGAGGATCAGCAGTGTAGACCCCCTCTCTATCTCCCTTCTTTCCTGATGGCAGGCAGGTAGGCGGAGACACTGCCACATGTTATGAGGAGAGGAATGCTGTGTAGGGGGGCACAAGTGGGTGTGTCCATGTAATATAAAAACCTGCTCATTGGAAAAGAGAAGGTAGGGGGATGAGTAATGGCCTGGGACATTGTGACCAGTAATGATAACCTGTCATCACCACCACAGCTGCTTCACTCACATTATATGATTATTGCTGATTATTTCAACTTTACTCTTGTCCAGATATCCTGAAAATCTGCCAGTTAGTGTGTCCTGAGGACTGGAATTGAGAAACACTGCCCTGGAGGATGAGCTGGAGTCATGTAAATCTGTACAGATCTTAAAGGGATATTGTAGCTAAAAGATTCACTTATCCAGAATAAAAGTCAGAGTTTAAGAATTTTCTTGTTAAGTATATGCTGGACAAATTTAAATTGAAACTAATATTGTAGTGTCAGCTGTGTACTAACTTCTAACGTCCACCAGCTGATAATTACTTACTATTTATAATCATTGGATGGATGACAGGTACTCCCTATTAATGATCATCGGCTGATTATTGGCTGATAGGAACAATGAGAATATGAACATATCAGCCAATGAGCATTAGCAGAAAGTACTCGCCAGTCAATAAATAATATTAGGAAGTACTTACCAACCAATGAGCATTAGTAGAAAATGCACAGCTGATACTTCAGCATATTAAAAACTGCTATTTTATACAAATGATAGATTTTTTAAGCACAATGTTGGCTGTGACATGCATGATTGAGAGCATTTACACATAGTACACAGCTAATAATAAAGGAAGGAAATCCTGATATTTTTTTAATACCTTTACTCAGAGACTACAGTTTTGTGTGTTATGTCCTCATTAAACTGTTTTTGTGTAATTTTTCAATTCACATGGACATTTAACAACAGAACAATACTTAGCATGTCTGCTTGATTGTCTGACAATTTTATCAGATGGCTTTTTTAAACATTTATTTTGTATTGTTTAGTTGTTAAACAATAAATTAGATTTACCTATAGCGTGCTGGGGAGCCTCTCTAAAGGCTGTGACACACTGCAAGCGAAGTGGTGCGCAGCATTTAGATGCGGCTGTGCGCGCTCAGTGTGTCCTGCCTTTTCATCTCTGAGCTGCGTCAGGTCGCGTAGCTGGGTACTCAGAGATGAAATATTTGATCTTCAGAAGCGATGCGACGCGGAATGAAGCAGCTGCTTTGCCTTGCGCTGCATCGCTTGCAGTGTGTCACAGCCTTTATCCTGACTCTACTTCACAGAGCCGTGCTAATAAGAAGTTTACTGTGGTGGATCCCGGACGCTGCGCAAAATAACAAGGTCCTTTAGAGCACACTGTCGACACAGCTGCTCCCAAATCCTCCTCTGCAGCTCAATACATGACTGGAAGCACAGGGGAACACCAGGCCAAATACACAACACAGGAGTGCATGCCATAACTGGCCAAATAAGCCGCTGATCTCTGGTTAATTTTGTAAACGCTAATTGCTACTGCAAGCTCGCGGTAGCAATAACCAGCCACTTATAATGGCTGATTAATTATTGCGCACCCGTAGACAGGCAAATTTGCGCATTTGCGGGCACGCGATAATTTAGCGCTCCACTTGTAATCTAGCCCTTATTTTTTTCCTGCAACAATATATGCTCCTAGCGGAGTGTAACATGCATAACATACACTTGACAAGATTTTGTATAGTGAGTGTTCACATTTCAAGCATACTTCTCACAGATTTAAAGGGATACTAAACCCAATTTTTTTCTTTCATGGTTCACTAGCCGGCTCATCTTTGGTTCAGCACCTGGGTAGCGCCTGCTGATTGGTGGCTAAATGTAACCACCAATCAGCAAGCGCTACCCAGGTTCTGAACCAAAAATGGGTCCTTAACCTTACATTCCTGCTTTTTCAAATAAAGATACCAAGAGAACGAAGAAAATTTGATAATAGGAGTAAATTAGAAAGTTGCTTAAAATTGCATGTTCTTTCTGAATTATGAAAGAAAAAATGTGGGTTTAGTATCCCTTTAACAATACGCTTAATTTTGTTTAGTGCTATAAGTATAAACAATATTTATTTAAAAAATCCAGTCTTAGAACCAAATGGTTTAACCCCTTAATGACTAACGTTGTACCCTGTGCTTCTCTCTGCCACAACCTCACTCAAAAGAGCAAGATTGCGCTATCTCTGCATGCCCCACGAGTGGGGCACTGCAAAAATAGATGTGCAGAGTTGTCGAAGCAGAGAGGGTCACTCTGTGGCCCTCTCTGCATCGGCCCAGTGGTGGTGCCGATCGTTGGTGGGTGGGAGCAATTTTAGGGAGGCGGGTGGGCAGCCTATCGCTGGCGAACTTCCATCCGGCTGCGTGGAAACACTCGCCGGTGCACGCAGGAGCCCACGCAGTGGGTGAGGGGCACGCGATCTGCACATATTATGTACATAAAAATGTAATGGGAGAGGGTGATGGGAGAGAGGGTGGTGGGAAAGGGTGGGGGAAAATAATGTTGGGATCTGGGAGGGGGTAGGGTATTGAGGGGGGGACAGCTACACTAAAGAAAAAAAATATTAATAAAAAAAACTGGGCACAATTTATTGAAAAGCAGGTACTGGCAGACAGCTGCCAGTACCCAAAATGGCAGGAAATAGTGAGAGGGGGGAGGTTTAGAGAGCTCTCTGGGGGGGGGGGGGGGGAATCAGGGAGGTTGGGGGCTAAGGGGGTACCCTACACAACAGAATGTACTTAAAATATATATTTTTAAAAAAATAGAAAAAGCCTTTTATTTTAGTACTGGCAGACTTTCTACCAGTACTTAAGATGGCAAGGACAATTGTGGGGTGGAGGGAGGGAAGAGAGCTGTTTGGGAGGGATCAGGGGGTGGGATGTGTCAGGTGGGAGGCTGATCTCTATACTAAACCTAAAATTAACCCCACAAGCTCCCTTCAAGCCCCCTAATTAACCCCTTCACTGCTGGGCATAATACACGTGTGGGGCGCAGCAGCATTTAGCAGCCTTCTAATTACCAAAAAGCAAAGCCAAAGCCATATATGTCTGCTATTTCTGAACAAAGGGGATCCCAGAGAAGCATTTACGATTTGTGCCATGATTGCACTAACTTTTTGTAAATAATTTCAGTGAGAAGCCTAACATTGTGAAAAAGTTAATGATTTTTTTTATTTGATCGCATTTGGCGGTGAAATGGTGGCATGAAATATACCAAAATGGGTCTAGATCAATACTTTGGGTTGTTTACTACACTACACTAAAGCTAAAATTAACCCTACAAGCTCCCTAATTAACCCCTTCACTGCCGGGCTTAATACACGTGTGGTGCGCAGCAGCATTTAGCGGCCTTCTAATTACCAAAAAGCAACGCCAAATCCATATATGTCTGCTATTTCTGAACAAAGGGGATCCCAGATAAACATTTACAACCATTTGTGCCATAATTGCACAAGCTGTTTGTAAAGAAAAAGTTTGTGAAAAAGTAACAATTTTATTTATTTGATCACATTTGGCAGGGAAATGGTGTCATGAAATATACCAAAATGGGCCTAGATCAATACTTTAGGTTCTCTACTAAAAGAAAATATATACATGTGAAGGGTTATTCAGGGATTTCTGACAGATATCAGTGTTCCAATGTGTAACTATTGCTAATTTTGAAAAATAAATGGTTTGGAAATAGCAAAGTGCTTCTTGTACTTATTGCCCTATAACTTGCAAAAAAAACAAATAACATGTAAACATTGGGACAAAATTTAGAAACTATTTAGCATGGGTGTTTTTTGGTGGTTGTAGATGTGTAAAAGATTTTGGGATCAAAGTTAGAAAAAAGTGTGTTCTTTTCCATTTTTTCATCATATCTTATAATTTTTTTTATAGTAAATTATAAGATATGATGAAATGATGGTATTTTTAGAAAGTCCATTTAATGGCGAGAAAAACGATTTATAATATTTGTGGGTAAAGTAAATGAGTAAGAGGAAAATTACAGCTAAGCACAAACACAGCAGAAATGTAAAAATAGCCCTGGTCCTTAAGGGAAGGAAATTGAAAAATGGTCTTGTCCTTAAGGGGTTAAAAACATTTTTCCTATAATACAAGCCTGCCATATGTCTAAAACATAAAAAAAATAATGCAAACATTATGTTTTTGAGTTATACAAATAATAATAATAAATCAATCAATATAAACAAATTGTATTCACTATCGCCTAGATTACGAGTCTTGCGTTAGCCTTAAAAAGCTGCTTTTTAACGCCCGCTGGTATTACGAGCCAGGCAGGTACAGGTGTACTGCTAACTTTTTTTCCGTGATTTTCGCATACCGCAAATCCCCTTACGTCAATTGTGCATCCTATCTTTTTAATGGGATTTTCCTAACGCTGGTATTACGATTGCTTGAAAAAGTGAGCGGTACACCCTCTCCTGTCCAGACTCCTACCGCATTTAAAGTCAGTAGTTAAGAGTTTTATGGGCTAACGCCGTAACATAAAACTCTTAACTAAAGTGCTACAAAGTACACTAACACCCATAAACTACCTATTAACCCCTAAACCGAGGCCCACCCCCCACATCGCAAACACTTAAATAAAATGTTTAACCCCTAATCTGCCGACCGGACATCGCCACCACTGTAATAAATATATTAACCCCTAAACCGCCGCACACCCGCCTCACAAACACTAGTTACATTTGATTAACCCCTAATCTGCCGTCCCTAACATCGCCGACACCTATCTATATTTATTAACCCCTAATCTGCCGCCCCCAACGTCGCCGCTACTATATTAAAAGTCTAACCCTAAGTCTAACCCCCCCTAACTTAAATATAATTTAAATAAAACGAAATAAAATTACTACAATTAAATAAATTAATCCTATTTAAAACTAAATACTTACCGATAAAATAAACCCTAAGATAGCTACAATATAACTAATAATTACATTGTATCTAGCTTAGGATTTATATTTATTTTACAGGCAACTTTGTATTTATTTTAACTAGGTAGAATAGTTATTAAATAGGTATTAATTATTTAATAGCTACCTAGTTAAAATAAGTACAAATTTACCTGTAAAATAAATCCTAACCTAAATTACAATTACACCTAACACTACACTATCATTAAATTAATTACATAAACTAACTACAATTAACTACAATTAAATTAAATAGACTAAAGTACAACCCCCCCACTAAATTACAGAAAATAAATAAATAATTACATTTTTTTTAAGCTAATTACATCCCCCCAAAATAATAAAATTCCCTACTCTATACTAAATTACAAATAGCCCTTAAAAGGGCCTTTTGCAGGGCATTGCCTCAAAGTAATCAGCTCTTTTAACTGTAAAAAAAATACAATACCCCCCAACATTAAAACCCACCACCCAGACACCCAACCCTACTCTAGAACCCACCCAATCCCCCCTTAAAAAACCCTAACACTACCGCCTTGAAGATCACCCTACCTTGAGACTTCTTCACCCAGCCGGGCACAAGTGGACCTCCAGAGGGGCAGAAGTCTTCATCCAATCCAGCCAGAAGAAGACATCCAGACCAGCAGAAGTCTTCATGCAGGCGGCATCTTCTATCTTCTTCCATCCGGAGCGGAGCGGGTCCATCTTAAAGACATCCGACGCGGAGCATCCTCTTCCATCTGACGGCAACTGAAGAATGAAGGTTCCTTTAAGTGACGTCATCCATGATGGCGTCCCTTCAACTCCGATTGGCTGATAGAATCCTATCAGCCAATCGGAATGAAGGTAGGAAAAATTCTATTGGCTGATGCAATCAGCCAATAGAATTGAGCTCGCATTCTATTGGCTGATTGGAACAGTCAATAGAATGCGAGCTCAATCCTATTGGCGGATTGGATCAGCCAATAGGATTGAACTTCAATTCTATTGGCTGATTGCATCAGCCAATAGGATTTTTCCTACCTTAATTCCGATTGGCTGATAGGATTCTATCAGCCAATTGGAATTGAAGGGATGCAATCTTGGATGACGTCACTTAAAGGAACCTTCATTCTTCAGTCGCCGTTGGATGGAAGAAGATGCTCCGCGTCGGATGTCTTCAAGATGGACCCGCTCTGCTCCGGATGGATCGGATGAAGACTTCTGCCCCTCTGGAGGTCCACTTGTGCCCAGCTGGGTAAAGAGGTCTCAAGGTAGGGTGATCTTCAAGGGGGTAGTGTTAGGTTTTATTAAGGGGGGATTGGGTGGGTTTTAGAGTAGGGTTGGGTGTGTGGGTGGTGGGTTTTAATTTTGGGGGATTACTTTGGGGCAATGCCCCGCAAAAAGCCCTTTTAAGGGCTATTTGTAATTTAGTATAGGGTAGGGAATTTTATTATTTTGGGGGGCTTTTCTATTTTATTAGGGGGATTAGATTAGGTGTAATTAGTTTAAAAAATTGTAATTCTTTTTTATTTTCTGTAATTTAGTGTTTGCTTTTTTCATAATTTAGTTTATTTAATTTAATTGTAATTAATTGTAGTTAGTTTAGGTAATAAATTTAATTATAGTGTAGTGTTAGGCGTAATTGTAACTTAGGTTAGGGTTTATTTTACAGGTAAATTTGTCTTTATTTTAACTAGGTAGTTATTAAATAGTTAATAACTATTTAATAACTATTCTACCAAGTTAAAATAAATACAAAGTTGCCTGTAAAATAAAAATAAACCCTAAGATGGCTACAATGTAACTATCAGTTATATTGTAGCTAGCTTAGGGTTTATTTTACAGTATTTAGTTTTAAATAGGAATAGTTTAGTTACTTATAGTAAATTTATTTAGATGTATTTAAATTATATTTAAGTTAGGGGGTGTTAGGGTTAGACTTAGGTTTAGGGGTTAATAAATTTATTATAGTGGCGGCGAAGTTGGTGACGGCAGATTAGGGGTTAATAAATGTAATATAGTTACGGCGACGTTGGAGGGTCAGATTAGGGGTTAATAATATAATGTAGGTGGCGACGATGTCGGGGGCGGCAGATTAGGGGTTAATAAGTGTAATATTAGGGGTGTTTAGACTCGGGGTTCATGTTAGGGTGTTAGGTGTAGACATAAAAAGTATTTCCCCATATGAATCAATGGGGCTGTATTAGGAGCAGAACGCTGCTTTTTTGCAGGTGTTAGTTTTTTTTCAGCCAGCTCAGCCCAGTTGTTTCCTATGGGGAAATCGTGCACGAGCACGTTCAGCCAGCTCACCGCTGACTTAAGCAACGCTGGTATTGAGGTGAGATGTAGAGCTAAATTTTGCTCAATGCTCACTTTTCTGAGGCTAATGCCGGCTTGCAGAAAACGCGTAATACCTGCGTTGTCTTAAGTGAGCGGTGAGAAAAAAAGGCTTGTTAGCACCGCACACCATTACCGACAAAAACTCGTAATCTAGCCGTATGTGACTAAATAGTCAGTTTTATTTCCAATTTTTATTTCTACTGTAGCTCTTAAATAATATATTATTTAAAGGGACAGTCTACACCAGAATTGTTATTGTTTTAAAAGATAGATAATCCCTTGTTTACCCATTCCCTAGTTTTGCATAACCAACACAGTTATATTTATATATTTTTTACCTCTGTGATTATCTTGTATCTAAGCCTCTGCAGACTGCCCCTTTATTTGTTCTTTTGACAGACTTGCAGTTTAGCCAATCAGTGATGGCTCCCAGGTAACTTCACATGCACGAGCACAGTGTTATCTATATGAAAAACATGAACTAACACCCTCTAGTGGTGAAAAACCTGTTAAAATGCATTCTTAAGAGGCGGCCTTAAAGGTCTAAGAAATTAGCATATGAACCTCCTAAGTTAAGCTTTCAACTAAGAATACCAAGAGAACAAAGAAAAATTGGTGATAAAAGTAAATTGGAAAATTGTTTAAAATTACATGCCCTATCTGAATCATGAAAGTTTTTTTTGGACTAGACTGTCCCTTTAATAATAATTTTTCTCTACATATAATTTGTGCGCTATGTTATATTTCAGCAAACATGCATGCTGTCCTTGACTAAAAAAGATACAAGGTGTGGCCCATTAATACTATAAATATGAAAAGTTAATATTCTATTATTTCTTATATTATATGCTGTATTTAGGAATAGAGTGTTAAACCAAAGAAATAGAACTTTGTATTTCAATGTATGGAGTACCGGAAGGCTCTGTCTTGGGCCCCTTGCTTTTCTCTCTTTATACATTCTGCCTTGGAAAACTTATAGCCTTTGGATTCCAGTACCACTTATATGCTGATGATACCCAAATCTATCTTTCCTCTCCCGATATCTCTCCCTCTTTACTCAACCAGATTTCTGACTGCCTCTCTGCAATTTTCTCTTGGATGTCTTCACACTACCTCCAACTCAATCTGTCCAAAACTGAGCTGCTTCTTATCCCCCCCCCCCTCTTCGAGACATCCAACACCTGACATTTCTCTGATGGTTGCAGACTCTATTCTCAACACCTCACCCCAGGTCCGCTGCCTTGGGGTCACACTAGACTCAGAAGTCACATTTAACCCACATATACAGGCGCTTACCAAATCCTGCCGTTCACACCTACACAAGATTTCCAGAATTCGTCCCTTCCTTACTCAAAAAATGACAAAAATACTTATTCATTCCCTCATTTTGTCATGCATTGATTATTGCAATCTACTCCTAAATGGTCTTCCAAAACACTGCCTCTCCTCCCTCCAATCTATTATGAATGCTTCTGCTAGACTCATTCACCTAAGTCGATGATCTACATCAGCTGCACCGCTCTGCCAGTCTCTACACTGGCTCCCCATACACTCCAGAATACAATTTAAATTATTAACCCTAACATACAAAGCACTCAACAGTCTAACTCCCAACTATATTTCCTCTCTCATCGTCAAAAATTCCCCATCCCTTCCACTTCGATCAACCTCTGACCTACGTCTCTACACTCCTGTTATCTCTACGTCCCACTCCCACCTCCAACACTTTGCACGTGCTGCGCCTGTCCTCTGGAACTCTCTACCCCGCTCCGTTAGACTGTCTCCAACCTTGTATAGCTTCAGACAATCCTTGAAAACCCACCTATTCAGAGAGGCGTACCATCTCTCCTCCATCCCGCATCCGAACCAAACTAATACATGTACATGAACTGCCTGACTCACTGCTGCAAATACAACTGATGTAACAAGCTACCCCAACCTTATGTCTCTGCACCCTAAACCTATAGACTGTGAGCTCTCTGGAGCAGGGCCCTCTTCATCCTGTGCTAGATTTGTTTTGTTTTGTTATGTTTTGTATTTTGTCACAAATCTTTGTCATTGTATACCTCTATTACTGTACCCAGCGCTACGGAATTTGGTGGCGCTATACAAATAAATGATAATAATAATAATAGTGATCTCTATTTATTAAGCTAGCAACCAGTTTTATGGGGCATATTTCTGAGAATAATTTTCACTTTTTTATAAAATAATAAATACAAAAAGCATTGTTTCTTATATTCTTTGTTGAGTGCTGACAGGTAAATAGAAAACTATTTGGACATGCAAAAAGTCATGTTATATGTACTACAGGAAAAAAAAACATCATTTACCTACTGACAATCTGAACTGTGTTGTGTTGTGTTAAAAAGCAGGAGAGAAAGAAAGAAAGAAGCCTAAATGTTCAAGAAAAATAAAACAGTGTCAGATGGAAATAATTACTGCAGTTCACCATTTGGAACAACAAAAGGTATAAACATTTATTTCTGACACTGAGATGGTTTGCCAGCATATAAATGTATGGCTACATCATGCTGTAAATGCATTTGCTGCCAAAATAAATGTAATTCTTTTTTTCACCCAGCATTGAAGATGTTAAGAATTAGATAACTTTCATCTTGTTGTCTGAAATAAAAGCATGTTTGATTTTCTGAATCTGAAACAGTGTTATTTCCTGTTAGGTCAGGTCATTCATTCTCTCTCAACTAGAAAAGTATTCTTTTTTAGTTAAGAAATGAGATCAAGAAATGAAGCATAAAATACACATTTTACAAGAACACACACATAAAACAACTTAATACAAATACATGGGGCTGTAGCATGGAAGAAATTAGATTTTTCACAGAGGAAGCTACAAGGAACCTAAATCTGGAAACAATTAGGGCAAATTCATGACTCGTTAGCACACATTCCATATAGTACTTCTCATTCATAGGTTTCTGTTACTGGGTAAAAGCAGACAGTTTTTCTCATTTTCTGGTTAATCTTTCACCAACAGATTTATATACTTTATATCTCTTGAGCGCTCTAAGAAGTCCATTCAGAATGGTAAACTGCATTATGTAGCAAGGTTCTTGTTATGTGGAGCCACTTATGCAGAAAAGCAAATGCACATTCATTTCTTTTGCAGTTGAATCTTTTTTTTTTTTTTTTACAGAATTCTGGTTTAACATTAGGAACACATTGACCAAGACCAATAGCAATTTATATAAAGGGTAAATATGTACACAGTTATATTATGTATTAGAACATTTTCATTCTTTATTCAATAGTGAGAGTCTGCAAAGTAACTGACAGGCAAATAGCTGTATACCCACAGTAGGGAGGTTTGGGATAATACTTTTAGGCAATTTATGTACGCTTTTGTTTACTTTACTCTCCCCCCTAAGATTATCAGCAGGCACATGCTTGTAAAAGGTGGGTTATCAGTTTTGCATCAACAATCATGATAGAAGCATTTTTTGCAATAATAACTAAGTTGAATCAGTGCTAAATCACCTTCAGGGAAGAGATAAGGACAGTCTTCCACAGTCTCTCTCAACTGCACATGTGCAAACAGAGTTGATGGTATATCTGAATATTAGTTTGTGATTGGTTAGCAAGGATTCTTTTGTTCTTGGGGACAGGAAAATCAGTGAAATTAATAAGCATAAAACAATATAGCTACTCATTTGACAAAATGAAGCTGAAGTTTTCATTGCAAAATTATTCTCAAATGTGATGGTTCAAAATCATGTAGTTTACAAAAAAAAATTTAGCGGTCCTTTAATATTGCATGCTCTATCTAACTTTCCTGAAAGTATAATTTTGACTTTCATTTCCCTTTAATTGTATCACAGTATATTTGCATAATCAATAAATGCACAATAAAAAGAAAATGCAATAGCACTCATGGCTCCATGTGTGTAATGATGCATACGAGACAGCGGACGTACAGATTCACTGCCCATGTACAGCGAAGGTGTGTGGACAGCTTCTCAAGTTGAGAAGCTGTTCGCACGCCCATTAATACAATGGAGCATTTGTCTGAACTTCAAATGAGCAGTAGATTTTTTTTCTGACAATTTCAAAGTTATGTCTATTTCCACTCCTCCTGTATCATGTGACAGCAATCAGCCAATCACAAATGCATATATGTATATTCTGGGAATGCTTATATTCTGGGAATTCTTGCACATGTGCCCGTAGGAGCAGGTGATTAAAAAAAACTAAATGTATGCTTACCTGATAAATTTATTTATTTATAGATACGGTGAGTCCACGGGATCATCAATTACTGTTGGGAATATCACTCCTGACCAGCAGGAGGAGGCAAAGAGCACCACAGCAAAGCTGTTAAGTATCACTTCCCTTCCCACAATACCCAGTCATTCGACCGAAGGAAAAGTAGAGAAAAGAAATAACACAAGGTGTAGAGGTGCCTGAGGTTTAGATAAACACAAAAACTGTTGGAAAATAAGGGTGGACCGTGGACTCACCGTATCTAGAAAGAAAGAAATTTATCAGGTAAGCATAAATTGTATTCTCTTTCCTAATATATGGTGAGTCCACGAGATCATCAATTACTGTTGGGAATCAATACCCAAGCCAGAGGACACAGATGATTAGGGAGGGACAAGACACAGAACATAAAGAGAAGGCACCACCGCTTGAAGCACCTTTCTCACAAAAGAGGCTTCAGCCAAGGCAAAAGTATCACATTTTGAAAAAGTGTGCAAAGAAGACCAAGTTGCAGCCTTGCAAATTTGTTCTATAGAGGCCTCATTCTTGAAGGCCCAAGAAGAAGAAACAGCCCTAGTGGAATGAGCTGTAATTCTCTCAGGGGGCTGCTGTCCAGCAGTCTTATATGTGAAATGAATAATACTTCTCAACCAAAGAGAAAGAGAAGTGGCAGTAGCTTTCTGACCCTTGTGTTTCCCAGAAAAACACACAGACAATGTTGAAGACTGTTGAAAATCCTTAGTCACCTGCAAATAAAATTTAA
The DNA here is from genome assembly GCF_027579735.1 of Bombina bombina. Taxonomy (NCBI): domain Eukaryota; kingdom Metazoa; phylum Chordata; class Amphibia; order Anura; family Bombinatoridae; genus Bombina; species Bombina bombina. Next base: position 611,792,879 of record NC_069504.1, on the reverse strand, counting down.
GAGCCTGCACAACATCAAGGTTGTGTAACAAACGTTCCTTATGAGAAGAAGGATTAGGACAAAGAGAAGGAACAACAATTTCCTGATTAATATTTCTGTCCGAAACAACCTTAGGAAGAAAACCAAACTTTGTACGAAGAACTGCCTTATCTGCATGAAAAATTAGATAAGGAGAATCACACTGCAGACCCTCCGAGCAGAAGAGATAGAAGTAAGAAACATAACCTTCCAAGATAATAACTTAATATCTTTGGAATGCATTTGCTCAAACGGAGCCTGTTTCAAAACTTTAAGAACAAGGTTAAGGCTCCAAGGTAGAGCAACAGATTTAAACACAGGCCTGATTCTGACCAAAGCCTGACAAAAGGATTGCACATCTGGCACGTCCGCCAGACGCTTTTGCAACAAAATAGATAGTGCAGAGATTTGACCCTTCAGGGTACTGACAGACAAACCCTTCTCTAGGCCTTTCTGGAGAAAAGACAAAATTCTTGGGATCCTGACCCAACTCCAAGAGTATTGAAAAGGTGATAGAGCCCAGGCGCCTACCCTAGGAAGGCTAGGTTTGAGTAATGTATAACCAAATCTTAGCTAAAAATGACTTTTATTACATTCCACATTTAAATAAAATCGAAGTGCAATTGGTATACGCGATGAGCAACAGTCGCTTTAAGAATAATAATTAAAAAACAGTATTTAAAAACAATATAAAAGCACATTCTTAATTAATTTTCATTATTGTTCTTAATTATTTTAATTATTGTTCTTAAAGCGACTGTTGCTCATAGCGTATACCAATTGCATTTCAATTTTATTTAAATGTGGAATGTAATAAAAGTCATTTTTAGCTAAGATTTGGTTATACATTACTCAAACCTAGCCTTCCTAGGGTAGGCGCCTGGGCTCTATCACCTTTTCAGTGCAATTTCTGGGTAACTGCTAGGAGCTACCCGCCCCCAGGCTTAAAGATTTCCATCAGGCGCTGAGGCCAATCCATAGTTTTACAACTTTTCCCTACTCCAAGAGTATCCCTTAGACTCACACCAATATAGATATTTACGCCATATCTTATGGTAAATCTTTCTAGTGACAGGCCTACGAACCTGAATCATTGTCTCAATGACCGACTCGGAAAAACCACGCTTAGCTAAAATCAAGCATTCAATCTCCAAGCAGTCAGCTTCAGAGAAACAAGATTTGGATGAAGAAAGAGCCCCTGAAGTAGAAGGTCCTTACTCAGAGGGAGTCTCCACGGAGGTAGAGATGACATTTCCACTAGATCTGCATACCAGATCCTGCGAGGCCACGCAGGAGCTATTAGAATCACTGAAGCTCTCTCCTGCTTGATCTGAGCAATGATTCATAGAAGGAGAGCAAACTGAGGAAACAGATATGCCAACCTGAAGTTCCAAGGAACAGCCAGAGCATCTTTTAGAAAGGCCTGAGGATCTCTCGATCTTGAACCGTACTTTGGAAGCTTGGATTTCTGATGAGACACCATCAGATCCAATTACGGTAACCCCCACTTGGTTGTTAACCGGGAGAACACTTCCAGATGGGGTTCACACTCCCGGGATAGAAAGTCTGTCTGCTTAGGAAATCCGCTCCCCAATTGTCCACTCCTGGGATGTGGATGGAAGATAGACAGCAATTGTGAGCCTCTACCCACTGAATGATTTGCACCACCTCCTTCATGGCTAAGGAACTCTGAGTTCTTAAATCTGAAGGAAACCACTTCAGCATCAGAAGAAGGAATTATACTATCCAAATCTGAGATTTAACCCTCAGAGGCTACCTGTGGTATTGTGAGCTTTGTAAATCAGGAAACAAGTATTTATGGCAATAGTTATAAAGGTTAGCCCTAAAATTAGAGCTTGTTGCTCTTTTTTGTACTAATCAGAAAACAACTTCTATGTAGCCTGATTAAACAATATGAGACATTTAATATATGATGAATTTTAGTATTAACTACAAACTTAGGTGTTAATAAAGATAAGGATATAATAATGAGATACATATCATATGTTCAATATATATCTAAAGGAAGCCACAGAAGGAGTAAATATACTGACATGGTCTGAATCAGTAATGATAGCAACAAAAATAGAACTCCTTTACTTCACGCAATCACACACATCCTAAAATATTTACAAGTTCAGACACTCCGCAGACACACATTGTTTGTTTGTAATGGATATTGCAGATAATAGGATTTGCCCAATAATTCAGAATGGTGACAACAACATGCAGGTAAGAAGCTTAAAGGATTTAGTTTGGTTCGTGTACGTTACCACCTTAAGGACCGTGAGTGTTCCGTTACCGCATTGGGAGATCCGTGTCTGGGACAGGCAGCGTGTGTGAATGCGGCTTACTTCCGGGTAGCGGTAAAAAAGTAGATCCGGCCGTTCAGTGATCCAGACTCGGTAATAACAAAGTTGCGACAAAAACATATGAGATTCAAAAAGGTAACAAAAGTAAATATTGGAACGATACTTTGCACAGGATACAAGTGATAAGAGACCTGAAATAGGAATAGCTACATCAGAGTAGGTATGACTTCAATAATCAGGCAGTAAATGAATGCAACAGGTAGTCCTTAAATAGGAAGGAGATCACATAGGAGGAGTTACAGTTAAAGGTATACCACACTACCGAAGTATCCTCCTCTTCCGACTTATGGGAAAGAGCAACTTGGTTAGCCTGTACAGGATCTGATACCTTACTATCTGATTCTCTAATTTTCTTCTTACATCTCCCCTGAAGCATGGGGATTGGAGCTAGTGCCTCAGATACTGCCGAGGATACCTGGGCAGCAATTTCAGCCTTCAAATACACTCCATCAGGAGGTTGAGAGGAACTGCAGGGCACTGCATGTGACGATAATACAGTTTGGGACACTTGAGGAAGAGGCTGTGGTATTGCCTGAACAGCATCAACCTGAGAGAATGATGGCTCAGAAACAAAGAGTCTGTCTTTGTACATTAGAGTTCTTTCAATACAAGAACGGCAAAAAGGCAAAGGGAGTTCAACTTGGAAATTCAAGCAAAGTTTGCACTCTATAGCAGGCATAGACTGTAGGTCTATTTTGCAAATAATTACCACAAACTTTAAGAAAAAAAATAAAAATATGTGTTACTGTCCCTTTAAGATAGATAAAAATGTTAACGAATAAGGGCAGTCCTAGACAAATAAGCACATAAATTAAGATACCTTTATGAGCAATTTTTTCAGACCCCAATAAAAAGGTTTATAAACTTAGAAAAAAAACACTCGTGTGCACCCTCTACACCTCAGCGCTAAGCTGAGGTGCCTTCCTGCTCCTCTCTGCAACGCTACGCTGAATAGGGAAGAAAGGAAACCAGAGCAGCTCCGCAATGAGAGAGGTCTGTAGAAGTCGTTACACAGTAATAAGAGAGCGGTGCTAAAACTAAAAGAGCGTGCTGTGCCTGAAGAGAGAAGTCATGCCTCTCCTAGTAACGTCATTGATGGCTCCATATCCAAACTGCACTAGTCACACAAAAATGGCACATATTTTCCAAAAAAATAACGACTGCATCTATAAGCAGTCTAACAAACTGAGCCACCTTTTTAATGATTTATAAATACTGCTTCTCTAGGACACCGCCACACAGTGCCCTGCATCCTGCCTATGATATCATGACTCTCAGGAATAAATCAGTCCTATATATGGTGCAGTGTACAAACTGTTGTAGTGCTAGGGCTTTCTATGAGAAATTAAAATGGCACTTACCTGCACCCTTGACTGTCCAACAGGACAGCTCACCTGGCATGAGAGGAAGCCACTCCTCACAGAGACCTGTGGATAAAAGAAGGAACAGAGTAAGCCTACTCTGGCATTATATTTGAGGGCAACAATCTGTCAGGAAAATGCAGTGAGGTCCACCCCACAAGTTCCTAACTGCTTGAAAGCGACCACAGCCCTACTTTAGAGACCAATGTGGAGTACAGCTAGACCCAGCTTGTTAGGGAAGATCAGAGCAAACCTGCTCAGGCTTCCAAAATAATAAAATCTTGATAGAAGAATTCTTAACGACACCTAATCTTCACCTCCTCCTTGCACTGAAGGCAAAGAGAATGACTGGAGATTGCGGGATGGAAAGTAATACTTAACAGCTTTGCTGTGGTGCTCTTTGCCTCCTCCTGCTGGCCAGGAGTGATATTCCCAACAGTAATTGATGATCCCGTGGACTCACCGTATCTTTGGAAAGAAAGAGTAAATTTTAAAAGACTGTGCACATTTTGAAAGCACTCACATATTGCAAGGCGGCCACTCCGTTCCAAGTTTGCACAACAGGGAGGGGGGATGTAATGTGAGTTCATACACACAGTCTATAAAAACAATGTGGCAGCTGAGCTGGAGAACAAGTACATGGAGCATAGGGAGATGTAACTGCTCCAACAAGTTAGTAGTAGTACCGCAGAGGGGATGGGGAAAAGGCCGCTGCACAGCCTGTATCATATCTATGTGCAACTGCGTCTGCAACAACTTACAAGTGACCCACTAATACACAGTACACAGACTAACTGAGGAAACAAAGCAAAGAGCCAGGGGGGGGGGGGGGGTAATGGAATTCTCTGTAGTTTGTGTGTCCTGCCTTTGTATGTGTGTCTCTGCCTCTATGTGTGTGTCTCCCTGCCTCTGTATGTGTGTCCCTTCCTCTGTATGTGTGTGTGTTTCCCTGCCTCAGCGTGTGTGTTTCCCTACCTCTGTGTGTGTGTGTGTGTGTCTCCCTGCCTCTGTGTGTGTGTCTCCCTGCCTCTGTGTATGTGTCCCTGCCTCTGTGTGTGTGTTTTTTCCTGCCTCTGTGTGTGTCTCCCTGCCTGAGTATATGTCTCCCTGCCTCTGTGTGTGTGTCTCCCTGCCTCTCTGTGTGTGTGTCTCCCTGCCTCTGTGTGTATGTGTGTGTCTAACTGCCTCTGTGTATGTGTGTCCCTGCCTCTGTGTCCCTGCTTCTGTGTGTGTGTCTCCCTGCCTCTGTATGTGTGTGTGTCTCCCTGCCTCTGTGTGTGTGTGTGTGTGTCTCCCTGCCTGAGTATGTGTCTCCTGCCTCTGTGTGTCTGTGCGTTTCCCTGCCTCTGTGTGTGTGTCTCCCTGCCTCTGTGTATGTGTGTCCCTGCCTCTGTGTGTGTGTCTCCCTGCCTATGTGTGTATGTCTCCCTGCCTCTGTGTGTGTGTCTCCCTGCCTCTCTGTGTGTGTGTCTCCCTGCCTGAGTATGTGTGTCCCTGCCTCTGTGTGTGTGTCTCCCTGCCTCTGTGTGTGAATCTCCCTGCCTCTGTGTGTGTGTGTCTCCCTGCCTGAGTATGTGTCTCCTGCCTCTGCGTGTGTGTCTCCCTGCCTCTGTGTGTGTCTCCCTGCCTCTGTGTGTGTCTCCCTGCCTCTGTGTTTGTGTGTCTCCCTGCCTCTGTGTATGTGTGTCGCTGCCTCTGTGTATGTGTCCCTGCCTCTGTGTGTGTGTGTCCCTGCCTCTGTGTGTATGTCTCCCTGCCTCTGTGTGTGTGTCTCCCTGCCTCTGTGTGTGTGTCTCCCTGCCTCTGTGTGTGTGTGTCTCCCAGCCTGAGTATGTGTGTCCCTGCCTCTGTGTGAGTGTCTCCCTGCCTCTGTGGGTGTGTGTCCCTCTGCCTGTGTGTGAGTGCCTCCTTGCCTCTGTATTTGTCACAATGCCTCTGTGTATGTGCCTCACTGCCCCTTTGTGTGTGTGTGTGTCACTCTGTCAGTGTCTGGGTGTGTGTCTCCCTGTCTCTCTGTGTGTATGTGTGTGTGTCTCACTCTGCCTTTGTGTGTAATACCACATGTGTGTGTCAATATATATTTTGAAGACCAGCCCTATAGTCCATTGAGTCCAAAGAATGCAAACACAGTAAAAAGACACCATTCCTTGAACAACTTCAGTCCAGTACCTGTCGCTACTACTTATTCAATAGCTGCTGATTACAGGGCTTGCACAGTGGCTATGGATTTTGAAGCCATACTAGCACTGGAGCAGCTGGAGATGTCTCATATGAAAACAAGTAAAGGGGATCGCGTCCAATGCTGCAGTCATGAGACCTAAAACTTCCATGCACATAGCCACTGAAGGGAACGATTGAGACTGAAGGTTCCAACAAGCTGAAACCAATTTTAATCGTCTCTTGTCTGTTAAAGACAGAGTCATGGACACTGAATCTATGTGGAAACCTAAAAAAGTGACCCTTGTCTGAGGAATCAAAGAACGTTTTGGTAAATTGATCCTCCAACCATGTCTCTGAAGAAACAACACTAGTTGATTTGTGTGAGATTCTGCAGAATGTAAAGACTGAGCTAGTACCAAGATATCGTCCAAATAAGGAAACACCACAATACCCCGTTCTCTTATTACAGAGAGAAGGGCACCTAGAACCTTTGAAAAGATTCCTGGAGCTGTGGCTAGGCCAAACGTAAGAGCGACAAATTGGTAATGCTTGTCTAGAAAAGTGAATCTCAGAAACTGATAGTGATCTGGATGAATCAAAATATGAAGATATGCATCCTGTAAGTCTATTGTGGGCACATAATGCCCTTGCTGAACAAAAGGCAGAATAGACCTTTTAATCACCATTTTGAAAAATTGGCACTTTTACATATCGATTTAAAATTTTTAGATCCAAAACTGATCTGAATGAATTTTCTTTCTTGGGACAATGAATAGATTTGAATAAAACCCCAGACCCTGTTCGTTAAACGAAACTGGCATGATTACCCCAGATAACTCCAGGCCTGAAACACACTTCAGGAAGCCTGAGCCTTACTGGGTTTGCTGGAATGCATGACAGAAAAAATCGTCTCACAAGCGTTCTTACTCTGAATCCTATTCTGTACCCCTGAAAGACAATACTCTGAACCAATGATTTTGGACTGAATTGATCCAAACATTTTAGAAAAATCTTAATCTGCCCCATACCAGCTGAGCTGGAATAAGAGCCGCACCTTCATGCGGACTTGGAGGCTGGCTTTAATCTCTTAAATGGCTTGGATTTATTTCAATTTGAAGAAGGCTTCCAATTGGAAACAGATTCCTTGGGGAAGAATTAGATTTCTGTTCCTTATTTAAGAACAAAAATGGTTAGAAGCTTTAGATTTACCCTTAGATCTTAATCTTGAGGCAAAAAACTCCCTTCCCCCTCAGAGACAGTTGAAATTATTGAATCCAACTGTGATCCAAATAATTTATTACCTTGGAAGGAAAGAAATAGCAATCTCGACTTAGAAGTCATATCAGCATTTCCAAGATTTAAGCCACAAAGCTCTTCTAGCTAAAATAGCTAAAGACCTAGATTTAACATCAATCTTGATAATATCAAAAAAGGCATCACAAATTAAATTATTAGCATGTTAATAATGCTAGACAAATCATGATCCGATACTTGTTGTGCTAAATTTCCAACCAAAAGGTTGAAGCAGCTGCAACAATAGCAAAAGACATTGCAGGCCTAAGAAAAAGACCTGCAAATAAATAAACTCTCCTTAGATAAGATACAAGTTTCCTATCTAAAGGATCTTAAAAGAAATACCATCTTCCATAGGAATAGTAGTACGTTTAGTAAGAGTAGAGATAGCCCCATCTTTGGGGATTTTTTCCCAAAACCCCAATCTTAACTGCTGGCAAAGGACAACATTTTTAAAACCTTAAAGAAGGAACAAAATAAGTACCAGGCCTATTCCATTCCTATAAAAACATATCAGAAATAGCATCAGGAACTGGAAAAACCTCTGGAATAACCACAGGAAGTTTATAAACATAATTTAAACATTTACTAGTTTTAATATCAAGAGGACTAGTCTATAGTTTGGCATTTTGCGTCCTCGCGAGCCTAATTCTGCTAATTCTGCCCACGAATTTAAAATGTCAGTCAATTTTAAAAAAGACTATACCCCAGGTAAGAAATAAATTTCCTAAAAAATGCATTTCCTAAATATGAAACTGACAGTCTGCAAAAGGAAATATACTGAAACCTGAATCATGGCAAATATAAGTACAATACATATATTTAGAACTTTATATTAATGCATAAAGTGCCGAACCATAGCTGAGGTGTCTTAAGTAATAAAAACATACTTACCAAAAAGACACCCATCCACATATAGCAGATAGCCAAACCAGTACTGAAACAGTTATCAGTAGAGGTAATGGTATATATGAGAGTATATCGTTGATCTGAAAAGTGAGGTAGGAGATGAATCTCTACGACCGATAACAGAGAACCTATGAAATAGATCTCCCATGAGGAAAACCATTGCATTCAATAGGTGATACTCCCTTCACATCCCTCTGACATTCAATGTACTCTGAGAGGAACCGGGCTTCAAAAATGCTGAGAAGCGCATGTCAACGTAGAAATCTTAGCACAAACTTACTTCACCACCTCCATAGGAGGCAAAGTTTGTAAAAACTGAATTGTGATTGTGGTGAGGGGTGTATTTATAGGCATTTTGAGGTTTGGGAAACTTTGCCCCTCCTGGTAGGATTGTATATCCCATACGTCACTAGCTCATGGACTCTTGCCAATTACATGAAATAAATAATAAGACAAAGGGAGAGAGAAAGAGATATAAAAAAAAGAGGTGTTTTATTTTTTAACATAAATCTGCTCTTCGAAATAGAATATGTGTTACCTAATGCTGTTGACAAGAATCCCATATGTCTGCATATGAGTTTTGAGAGAGTGTTTCCCCAATATTTACTCAAGCTGTTTACAGATCCAACAAGCAATCCATCATAAGTTAGGTTGGAGTTCATAACTTATCCAAGAAGCAAATTATACAGTCATTTATTGTGAATATTTAAGCCAAATAAATCTTTTCTCTGTATTTAATTCTGGGCATACTAAGGCATCAATTACAAAAGAGATCACATTTACTGCTGTTGTACTTTTGTACTTGACATTTATTTTAACTTCTGATTATATTTGGCCTTTACCAGATTTACCTTTTCCCTACTTATTAGCACTTGAGGTCTTCATCATATGCCAGCTGCTTTATTGCAGAAAATAATCTTCTACACTTTTCAGGTATTAGCTAAACCTATATGTGTCATCCATTCCCATTTTTTTAACATGGGCATTGTCTGCGTTTATTTGATTCTTCTGTAAAGCAGAACCAAACTGAAACTATCTTTAAACTATTCTAAACTATTCTATTTTTTTCCAGCTTCAATCCATTCAAACTTGGTTTAAAACGTACTTTAAAGGAAAACTCTAGTCAAAATTCATTATTAAGATAGAGAAGGAAATTTTAAGCAACTTTCTAATTTACTCCTATTATCAATTATTAGTTTGTTCTCTTGGTATCTTTATTTGAATGTAACCTTAAAAGGGACACTGAACCCAAATTTTTTCTTTTGTGATTCAGATAGAGCATGCAATTTTAAACAACTTTCTAATTTACTCCTTTTATCAATTTTTCTTCGTTCTCTTGCTATCTTTATTTGGAAAAGAAGGCATCTAAGCTTTTTTTTGTTCAGTTCTCTGGACAGCACTTTTTTATTGGTGGATGAATTTATCCACCAACCAGCAAGGACAACCCAGGTTGTTCACCAAAAATGGGCCAGCATCTAAACTTACATTCTTGCATTTCAAATAAAGATACCAAGAGAATGAAGAAAATTTGATAATAGGAGTACATTAGAAAGTTGCTTAAAATGTCACGCTCTATCTGTATCATGAAAAAAAAATGTTGTGTTCAGTGTCCCTTTAGGAGCCAGCCGATTTTTGTTTCAGCACTTGGGTAGCGCTTGCTGATTGGTGGCTACATTTAGACACTAATCAGAAAGCGCTACCCTGGTTCTGAACCAAAAATGGTCCGCTCCTATGCTTACATTATTGCTTTTTCAAATAAAGATAACAAGAGAACGAAGAAAATTGATAACAGGAGTAAATTAGAAAGTTGTTTAATATTTCATGCTCTATCTGAATCATGAAAGTTTGATTTTGACTAGACTACAACTGCCCTTCCAGCCATTTACCACTACTTATCCAAATTGCCCTCATAACAGTTGATACCTGTAGTTGTTCAGTGTCTATGAAAATTAAATGGAGAGTCAAGTCCAAAAAAAACTTTCATGATTAAAATAGGGCATAACATTTTAAACAACTTTCCATTTTACTTTTATCACCAATTTTGCTTTGTTCTATTTTTATTCTTAGTTGAAAGCTTAACCTAGGAGGTATATATGCTAATTTCTTAGACCTTGAAGGCCGCCTCTGCATTATATGCTTGTTTTTTCAGATAAAGATAACAAGAGACTTGGGGGCCTATCTATCACGCTCCGAATGGAGCTTGATGCCCCGTGTTTCGGGTGAGCCTGCAGGCTCGCCAGAAACAGCAGTTATGAAACAGCGGTCACAAAGACCGCTGCTCCATAACCTGTCCATCTGCTCTGAGCAGGCGGACAGACATCGCCGTAAATCAACCCGATCGAGTACGATCGGGTTGATTGACAACCCCCTGCTAGCGGCCCATTGGCCGCGAGTCTGCAGGGGCGACGTTGCACCAGCAGCTCTTGTGAGCTGCTGGCGCAATGCTGAATACGGCGAGCGTATTGCTCGCCGTATTCAGCGAGGTCTGGCGGACCTGATCCGCACTGTCAGATCAGGTCCGCCAGACTTTGATAAATTTGGGCCTAAAGAAAAACTAATAATAGGAGTAAATTAGAAAGTTGCTTACAATTTCATGTTCTATCTGAATCATGAAAGTGTAATTTTGACTAGACTACAACTGCCCTTCCAGCCATTTACCACTGCTTATCCAAATTGCCCTCATAACAGTTGATACCTGTAGTTCAGTGTCTATAAAAACTAAGCTTGTTGCAATTATTATTTGTATTCCTTACTTAGCAAATATTAAACCAAGTGCATACAACTTGAAGTATGAAGTTAGCCCAATTTCACAAGGATAGCCTACTTCTTTTACTTGTACTAGCAAGTCAATCATTTCTCTAGCCAAACTAACTTGAATCAATTTGTGCAGTTTGAGTTGGTGGTAATAGCTAACTTAAAGAGATATGATACCCACATTTTTTATTTCATAATTTAGAAAGATCATGTAATTTTAAACAACTTTCTTATTTACTTCTGTTCTCTAATGTGCTTCATTCTCTTGATATTGTTTGCTGAAAAGCCTATCTAGATAGGCTCATTAGCTGCTGATTGGTGGCTGCACATAGATGCCTCATGTGATTGGCTCACCCATGTGGATTGCTATTTCTTTAACAAAGGATATCTAAAGAATGAAGCAAATTAGATAATAGAAGTAAATTTGAATGTTGTTTGAAATTGTATTGTCTCTCTGAATCATGAAAGAAAATGTTTGGGTTTAGTGTCCCTTTAAAGGGATATGAAACCCAAAAATGTTCTTGTGATTCGGACAGAGCATTCAATTTTAGAAGTTTCCAATTTACTTCTATTATCAAAACTGCTTTGTTTCCATGGTGTCCTTTATTAAAAAGATAGGTATCCAGAGCACTATATGGCAAGAAATAGTGCTGCCATCTAGTGCTCTAGCATTCTTGCACAACCGCTGCTATATAGTACTCCAAACATGTGCATGCTCCTAAGCTTATGTTCCTGCTGTACCAAGAGAAGAAAAAAAATTTGATACAAAAAATAAATTAGAAAGTTGTTTAAAAATGCACGCTTTTTCTGAACCATGGAGAATTTTTGGGGGGGTTTTATGTCCTTTAAAAAACTGACTTGCTTTTAGTGAATATCTGATTTGGAGATTTGGGGCGAGATTATATATGCGGCGCAGGCTTCAGCGTAACTGTTGAAACCTGCGTCGCCCGTAATTTCTCCTCGCACATCGGGGAATCCCATAAACCCCGCCGGCAGTTCATAAAGTGCCATAAATTGGATAAACTAGCGATGTCCAGAAATTTGCGTAAATACAAATTTCTAGAGTCGCCAGTGACTTATGGCAGTTTAGAAACTGCCGGCGCCTAAGAAAATAAAACATTTTTTAAATCTCCAGTAAAAGTCTAACACGCCTCCTCAAAAATAAAGCCGACACGTAAAAACCCATATATCCGCAATCCCCCCCACATCGCAACTAATAATAAAAGTATTAACCCTTAAACCAGAGCTTTCCAAACTTTTCATGTTGGTGACACACTTTTTAGACCTACATCATTTCGCGACACAGTAATTAATTCAGTTGTACTAGGAAAAAGGAGATTAATAAGAGATACGGGCACATACATAAATTATATAATAACAAAATGTATTTACAAGTAACAGTATGTATGTGCAAGAATTAAAAAAAGTTTAATAACACCAATAGCTACTTACTATTTTAATGGGGTGTATGAGGTTGATAGGATGAACACAGTTTCTGAATATTTGGTGAAATATTAGATAAAGACACTTGCATTTCATCATCAAGCTTTTTTAAGCTTCCACTTCCTATCCATATATCAAGAGCAGGAGCAGCAATGCACTACTGGGAGCTAGCTGCAAAAAAACCCCACTTTCACTTCTGACTTAAGCTCAGCATTTAAGCTGCCACCCTCAGAGCTCCGTGAGTCCGATTGACTACTGTCTGCGCTGCAAACACACTGCTGTCCCACTCACTGACTACACATGCAGTCACGAGCCAATTAAGGAAAGGAGACTTCACGTGCAGTCAGGAGCCAATGTCCCGCCAAAGCCGCCAATGGGAATAGTTTCAGTTCCCACTGAGCTGCGCCAATTGGTTAAGATGATCTGTGACCCACTAGGTGTCAACCATGTGATATGCGTAGCAGGCAGGCAGAAAGTCGTAAACCAAAAAAATAAAAATTTAAAAAAATTTGTGCTGAAGCAGGGACACACCTACACACTGCTGCCGACACACTAGTGTGTCCCGACACACAGTTTGGAAAGCACTGCCCTAAACATACAACCCCCCACAACCCAATATGCCTAATTAAACTATTAACCCCTAATTCGCCATTCACCTACATCGCAAACTCACTAATATATGTATTAAAGGGACAGTCTACACCAGAATTGCTATTGTTTAAAAAGATAGATAATCCCTTTATTACCCATTCCCCAGTTTTGCATAACCAACACAGTTATATTTATATATTTTTTACCTCTGTGATTATCTTGTATCTAAGCCTCTGCAAACTGCCCCTTTATTTCAGTTCTTTTGACAGACTTGCAGTTTAGCCAATCAGTGATAGCTCCCAGGTAACTTCACATGCATGAGCACAGTGTTATCTATATGAAAAACATGAACTAACACCCTCTATTGGTGAAAAACGTGTTAAAATGCATTCTTAAGAGGCGGCCTTCAAGGTCTAAGAAATTAGCATATGAACCTCCTAGGTTAAGTTTTCTACTAAGAATACCAAGAGAACAAAGCAAAATTGGTGATAAAAGTAAATTGGAAAATTGTTTAATATTACATGCCCTATCTGCATCATAAAAGTTTCTTTTGGACTAGACTGTCCCTTTAACCCCTAACCCACCATTCACCCACATCACAATTAACCTAATAAATCTATTAAACCCTAAACCACCATTAACCCACATCGCAAATAACCTAATAAATCTATTAACTCCTAAACCGCCATTAACCCACATCGCAATTAATATAATAAATCTATTAACTCCTAAACCGCCAAACCCCAACAGCACAATTAACCTATTTAAATTACTAAAACCCCTAACGTACACCCCCTAAATAAACCCCAGTTACCTAAATGACATTTTTTTTATTTTTGATAATTTAGTTTATTATTTTATGTTAAGTTAGACTTTTTTATTTTTTGTAATTTTAGATTAATTTAAACTTAGTTTTTTTTTTTAAGTAATGTTAGTTTTTTTTATTTTAATTGTAACTTAGTATTTTTTAATTTAGGTAATTGGGGTTAATTTAGGGGGTGTTAGGTTAGGGGGCTTAGTAATTTAAATAGGTTAGTTACATTGTGGGTTTTTTAGCGGATTAGGGGTTAATAGATTTATTAGGTTAATTGTGGTGTGGGTTAATGGCAGATTAGGGGTTAATAGTTTAATTAGGCGATGTGGGTGAATGGCGGATTAGGGGTTAACAGTTTTATTAGGTAGATTGCGATGTGGGTGAATGGCGGATTAGGGTTTAATAGTTTTATTAGTTATTGTGGTAGGGGTTGGCGGTTGACAGGTAGATATTGCGCATGCGTTAGGTGTTTGTTAATATTTTCAGGCAGTTTCGGGAGTTACGGTGCTCACATTTTCAGCACAAGGCTTGCTGAGCCTGCCTATGTGTGGCAAGGTGAAAATGGAGTAAAATTTCTCTATTTTCACTGTGTAAGTCCTTGTGCTGAATATGTGATACCGATTTGCGACGTGGTTAGCTTATGGGAGTAAAATTAGTGGGCGACAGGTAAAATATACGCGCCGCATTTATATGTGGCTCCATATATGTGATAGCAAAACTGCGTAAAAACCAGCGTCGCCAGGTTTTGCGGGCGACACCGCATATTTAATCTTGCCGTTGATTTTTCTTTGCTGGCTATTTCACCTGACTTAAGAAGTCAGCATCCAGTTGGTCTAAATATGAACCACCATGAATAGAACCTAATGTCTGTAACTCATTCTTTCCATATGTCTTTATTACAGTAACATTACTATTTAACACAATTTTAAATATGTTGCCACTTTAATTGTAACTAAAATAGCATCCACAAAAGATTTATTAGTATAATTGTTTTTATTTCACGTTGCTATTAAGGCTATTTATTTTCCTTAAAGGAATAGTCTAGTCAAAATTCAACTTGCATGATTCAGATATATCTCCTATTTTCAAATTTTCTTCATTCTCTTGGTATCTTCATTTGAAAAAGCTGGAATGTAAGCTTAGGAGCCGGCCTATGCTACCCAGGTGCTGACCAAAAAAATGGGTTGGCTCCTAAGCTTACATTCAAATAAAGATTCCAAGAGAACAAAGAAAAATTGATAATAGGAGTAAATTAGAAAGTTGCTTTAAATTGCATGCTCTATCTGAATCATGAAAGTTTAATTTTGAGTAGACTATCCCCTTAAATGTTTTTATATGAAGCAAAAATGCATACACTATAACTGGAATTTGAAGCACAAAATGGTAGTTCTACTTACCAAATGGGTCAAAATTGAGATTTGCTTTGATGTCTTGTTGGCCATCTTATCCATGCCATATTGGGTAAGAAACGAAAGAGGATTTGACTGTGATATTAAAAACAAACAACAACAAATGTCTAAATTTCACATAAGCAAAACGAATGGCTATATATCACACAATCATGCAATAAAGCAAGAGTTATGCCTAAATAAAGCTGGCTGATATACCAAATACAGTATTTTTTATATGATTTAAAGAATATAAACCTTATTTTGCTTCTCTCTCTATATCTATATCTATATATATTGTATATATATATATATATATTCATATACATATACACACACACTTATTTGTGTGTATATATATATATATATATATATATGCTGTATGCACACACGCTTATGTATAATATATATATATATATATATCTTGAGAGGTTGTAAAGATGTTGTCAAGAGATCTTTTATGTAACAAAATGTAAATTCTAACCTTTTACATTACTTTTAACTATTCTTGGTTTTCTGGCACATAAAACATTGATCAATATGAACCGCTTGTGCTTTTCAATTCAGAAAGAAGAAGAAAATAAAAAACGTAAAGCACTAGCTAAATGGCTTTCCAGAATTTGCACAAATTATAATATGTTTCATCTTGGTTTACAGTTATTTATAATTTATAAACAAAGGTTGATACAATTAATTTACCGCAACACAGTCCAGTGCACCCAGACCTGTCTGGAGTTAACTGCCTGTGATTCTGGGGACAGCACAGCTTCTTGTGAGTGCCACTGAGCACCCAGGGCTGAGCATATTGCAGGGTCATGGGATGTGTACCCTGACCGGTTTAGGAGTGCAGTCCCCTTCCGTGTTTTGTATATGACTGGGGTAATTACATAAGCCTGTGCACCCTTCACTTGTTCACAGTTTGTTTGGATTGAGACCTTGCATTGTGTGGCTGTTTTAGGGTCCCAGGTTTTTGGAAAGGACCTTGACGTGGTACCTGGGCTTGTCCCATTTGGCCAGATGCGGTAACTAACCTTTCCATTTTTGCTTTTAATCTTAGCTGAGAGCTTGCTAGTGAGTGCAGGGTTTTCTTTGTGTGTTGTATTAATTTGTTCTGTAATTTTCCCTATGGTTCTTGCACCCAGACCTGTCTGGGGTTAACTGCCTGTGACTCTGGGGACAGCACAGCTTCCTGTGAGTGCCCGTGAGCACACAGGGCTGAGCATGTTGCAGGGTCATGGGATGTGTACCCGGTCCGGTCTAGGAGTCTAGTCCCCTTCCGTGTATATATATATATATATATATATATATATACACACACACACACACACACACAAATCCACATACACACACACAGTTGTACATATACACCTTTGAACCGTTTGAATCCTAACACTGTTGTCTTATACCATATCCCTTTTAATTACTGTTTTTCATGATAGATAAATGAAAGATAGATAGATAGATAGATAAATTAAATTTAATATATAATTTAAGACTTTGTGAAGTAGAATTCTATTAGGTGAGTGATTTAGCATGGCCGTGAGATGTTAGCATGGCCAAGGCTTTCTCTTAAACATTTTACTTTCCACTTGTAATATGGAAGTAAAAATGGGAGATCTATGGATTGTGCTCCAGCCATGTTAACCCTCCCCTTGTAATCTAGGCCTGTCTTTGCTATGATGAGTTGGTCTAGTTCAATACTCCTAACATGGTAATCTCTATTGAGAGAACATTAAATTTAATAGGAAAATTGTAATATTTTTGGATAGCACCCAAAAATACATACAGCAGTCTATTTATAGATAAACACAAGTATGCACCAACTACAAACCCATTTAAAGGAACAATATACCCTAAAATGTTTCCCTCTTTAATTTGTTCCCAATTATCCATTTTACCTACTAGAGTATATTACATTGTTTGTAAACAGCTCCTTTACTTTTATTTTGCCACTTAAAATAGCTGCTTGAAGCCTCTATCTATACTAAAAATATGAATATGTTTATATATTTATATATAAATTTATTTTAAGCAGTAGATAACAGCCTAAATGAACCTCCTAGTGTAGCAAGGTAAAGAGAGAGACATTTTTGTATCTTAAATAGCTGGTTTTGCTCATTAAACAGCTTTCATTAGTATTTCAGCATTTCAGATTTCCATACTTAACTATAAGACTTTTTGAAAGAAAAGAGAAAACCTGACCAGGTCTGCTCTTTCTGCAGGGCCAACCCATTGAAATGGTCATGTCCTTGAGAACACTAGGTGATGTTTTTTTTGTGCAAAAAATGTTTTCAAATACAAAAATAAACACGATGGAAAAATTTCCCATACATTTACTACTCTGCAGTAAGTATAACAAACAATGGAACACTTTAAGGGGAAACACATTTTACAGTAAAATATCCTTTAAAACAAACATGAATAAAATAATCAGCTTAAAGAAAAAAATCCCAAGTCATTTGATTGTCACTGTTTACAGTACATTTGCATATCCAAAATCAGTGCAATTCAACTTAGTTATCTGATTTGTCAAATGCCTCTGACTTTAAAACTAAAGTTAGGAATTTCAAGTTGCAAACACTGGCCTAGATTTGGAGTTTGGCGGTAGAAGGGCTGTTAACGCTCCGCGGGTTTTTTTCTGGCCGCACCATAAATTTAACTCTGGTATCGAGAGTTCAAACAAATGCTGCGTTAGGCTCCAAAAAAGGAGCGTAGAGCATTTTTACCGCAAATGCAACTCTCGATACCAGAGTTGCTTACGGACGCGGCCAGCCTCAAAAACGTGCTCGTGCACGATTCCCCCATAGGAAACAATGGGGCTGTTTGAGCTGAAAAAAAACCTAACACCTGCAAAAATGCAGCGTTCAGCTCCTAACGCAGCCCCATTGTTTCCTATGGGGAAACACTTCCTACGTCTGCACCTAACACTCTAACATGTACCCCGAGTCTAAACACCCCTAACCTTACACTTATTAACCCCTATTCTGCCGCCCCCGCTATCGCTGACCCCTGCATATTTTTTTTAACCCCTAATCTGCCGCTCCGTAAACCGCCGCAACCTACGTTATCCCTATGTACCCCTAATCTGCTGCCCTAACATCGCCGACCCCTATATTATATTTATTAACCCCTAATCTGCCCCCCTCAACGTCGCCGACACCTGCCTACACTTATTAACCCCTAATCTGCCGAGCGGACCTGAGCGCTACTATAATAAAGTTATTAACCCCTAATCCGCCTCACTAACCCTATCATAAATAGTATTAACCCCTAATCTGCCCTCCCTAACATCGCCGACACCTACCTTCAATTATTAACCCCTAATCTGCCGAGCGGACCTCACCGCTATTCTAATAAATGTATTAACCCCTAAAGCTAAGTCTAACCCTAACACTAACACCCCCCTAACTTAAATATAATTTACATCTAACGAAATAAATTAACTCTTATTAAATAACTTATTCCTATTTAAAGCTAAATACTTACCTGTAAAATAAATCCTAATATAGCTACAATATAAATTATAATTATATTATAGCTATTTTAGGATTAATATTTATTTTACAGGCAACTTTGTAATTATTTTAACCAGGTACAATAGCTATAAAATAGTTAAGAACTATTTAATATTTACCTAGTTAAAATAATAACAAATTTACCTGTAAAATAAATCCTAACCTAAGATATAATTAAACCTAACACTACCCTATCAATAAATTAATTAAATAAACTACCTACAATTACCTACAATTAACCTAACACTACACTATCAAAAAATTAATTAAACACAATTCCTACAAATAAATACAATTAAATAAACTAGCTAAAGTACAAAAAATAAAAAAGAACTAAGTTACAAAAAATAAAAAAATATTTACAAACATAAGAAAAATATTACAACAATTTTAAACTAATTACACCTACTCTAAGCCCCCTAATAAAATAACAAAGCCCCCCAAAATAAAAAATTCCCTACCCTATTCTAAATTAAAAAAGTTACAAGCTCTTTTACCTTACCAGCCCTGAACAGGGCCCTTTGCGGGGCATGCCCCAAGAATTTCAGCTCTTTTGCCTGTAAAAAAAAACATACAATACCCCCCCCCAACATTACAACCCACCACCCACATACCCCTAATCTAACCCAAACCCCCCTTAAAGAAACCTAACACTAAGCCCCTGAAGATCTTCCTACCTTGTCTTCACCATCCAGGTATCACCGATCCGTCCTGGCTCCAACATCTTCATCCAACCCAAGCGGGGGTTGGCGATCCATCATCCGGTGGCTGAAGAGGTCCAGAAGAGGCTCCAAAGTCTTCCTCCTATCCGGCAAGAAGAGGACATCCGGACCGGCAAACATCTTCTCCAAGCGGCATCTTCGATCTTCTTCCATCCGGTGCGGAGCGGGTCCATCTTGAAGCAGGCGACGCGGATCCATCCTCTTCCGTTGTCTCCCGACGAATGACGGTTCCTTTAAGGGAAGTCATCCAAGATGGCGTCCCTCGAATTCCGATTGGCTGATAGGATTCTATCAGCCAATCGGAATTAAGGTAGGAATTTTCTGATTGGCTGATGGAATCAGCCAATCAGAATCAAGTTCAATCCGATTGGCTGATCCAATCAGCCAATCAGATTGAGCTCGCATTCTATTGGCTGTTCCGATCAGCCAATAGAATGCGAGCTCAATCTGATTGGCTGATTGGATCAGCCAATCGGATTGAACTTGATTCTGATTGGCTGATTCCATCAGCCAATCAGAAAATTCCTACCTTAATTCCGATTGGCTGATAGAATCCTATCAGCCAATCGGAATTCGAGGGACGCCATCTTGGATGACGTCCCTTAAAGGAACCGTCATTAGTCGGGAGACAACGGAAGAAGAGGATGGATCCGCGTCGCCTGCTTCAAGATGGACCCGCTCCGCACCGGATGGAAGAAGATCGAAGATGCCGCTTGGAGAAGATGTTTGCCGGTCCGGATGTCCTCTTCTTGCCGGATAGGAGGAAGACTTTGGAGCCTCTTCTGGACCTCTTCAGCCACCGGATGATGGATCACCAACCCCCGCTTGGGTTGGATGAAGATGTTGGAGCCAGGACGGATCGGTGATACCTGGATGGTGAAGACAAGGTAGGAAGATCTTAAGGGGCTTAGTGTTAGGTTTCTTTAAGGGGGGTTTGGGTTAGATTAGGGGTATGTGGATGGTGGGTTGTAATGTTGGGGGGGGTATTGTATGTTTTTTTTTACAGGCAAAAGAGCTGAAATTCTTGGGGCATGCCCCGCAAAGGGCCCTGTTCAGGGCTGGTAAGGTAAAAGAGCTTGTAACTTTTTTAATTTAGAATAGGGTAGGGAATTTTTTATTTTGGGGGGCTTTGTTATTTTATTAGGGGGCTTAGAGTAGGTGTAATTAGTTTAAAATTGTTGTAATATTTTTCTTATGTTTGTAAATATTTTTTTATTTTTTGTAACTTAGTTCTTTTTTATTTTTTGTACTTTAGCTAGTTTACTTAATTGTATTTATTTGTAGGAATTGTGTTTAATTAATTTATTGATAGTGTAGTGTTAGGTTAATTGTAGGTAATTGTAGGTAGTTTATTTAATTAATTTATTGATAGGGTAGTGTTAGGTTTAATTATATCTTAGGTTAGGATTTATTTTACAGGTAAATTTGTTATTATTTTAACTAGGTAACTATTAAATAGTTCTTAACTATTTAATAGCTATTGTACCTGGTTAAAATAATTACAAAGTTGCCTGTAAAATAAATATTAATCCTAAAATAGCTATAATATAATTATAATTTATATTGTAGCTATATTAGGATTTATTTTACAGGTAAGTATTTAGCTTTAAATAGGAATCATTTATTTAATAAGAGTTAATTTATTTAGTTAGATGTAAATTATATTTAAGTTAGGGGGGTGTTAGTGTTAGGGTTAGACTTAGCTTTAGGGGTTAATCCATTTATTATAGTAGCGATGAGCTCCGGTCGTCAGATTAGGGGTTAATAATTGAAGGTAGGTGTCAGCGATGTTAGGGAGGGCAGATTAGGGGTTAATACTATTTATGATAGGGTTAGTGAGGCGGGTTAGGGGTTAATAACTTTATTATAGTAGCGGTGCGGTCCGCTCGGCAGATTAGGGGTTAATAAGTGTAGGCAGGTGGAGGCGACGTTGAGGGGGGCAGATTAGGGGTTAATAAATATAATATAGGGGTCGGCGGTGTTAGGGGCAGCAGATTAGGGGTACATAGGGATAACCTAGGTGGCGGAGCTTTGCGGTCGGCAGATTAGGGGTTAATTATTTTAAGTAGCTGGCGGCGACGTTGTGGGGGGCAGGTTAGGGGTTAATAAATGTAATACAGGGGTCGGCGGGGTTAGGGGCAGCAGATTAGGGGTACATAAGTATAACGTAGGTGGCGGTCGGCAGATTAGGGGTTAAAATATTTTAATCGAGTGGCGGCGATGTGGGGGGAGCTCGGTTTAGGGGTACATAGGTAGTTTATGGGTGTTAGTGTACTTTAGGGTACAGTAGTTAAGAGCTTTATGAACCGGCGTTAGCCAGAAAGCTCTTAACTCCTGCTATTTTCAGGCGGCTGGAGTTTTGTCGTTAGAGCTCTAACGCTCACTTCAGAAACGACTCTAAATACCGGCGTTAGGAAGATCCCATTGAAAAGATAGGATACGCAAATGGTGTAGGGGGATCTGCGGTATGGAAAAGTCGCGGCTGAAAAGTGAGCGTTAGACCCTTTAATCACTGACTCCAAATACCAGCGGGCGGCCAAAACCAGCGTTAGGAGCCTCTAACGCTGGTTTTGACGGCTACCGCCGAACTCCAAATCTAGGCCACTGTGTCTGTTGACTTCCTATATTTAGGATTTAAAAATATAATTTAAAACAAGCATCACTGGCAGCAAAGGGTTACATAGAACACTGGCCTATTGCATTGGCTGCAAGTGGTGTTGGTTATAAACTGTTTGCGCTGCGGAATCTGTTGGCACTCTACAAATAACCGATAATAATAATAATAATAATAATAATAAAACTACATCTGCAGTTTCAGTCCTGTTAGAGGTTGACAAGAGTGAGTGAAATAGTGTGCTAGTGTTGGGGGAGGAGATCAAACACCTTACTGGGTATGCTCAGATCCTTCAATCTGAGCAACAGTGATAAACTTTAGAAAAGTGTGGATAGTAAGGGCGCTAAAAGCTAAAGATCATAGGGGGTGGTGTTTTGTGTTAATCTGCTATAATTGCATTAATATTAGTGGTGCATTAAGTGTAAGAAATTATTTTCTCTAAACACACTGTATAAATTTTTTAAAAAGTTTTTAATAAAGGTTAAAATTTCCCATATAGACACTTCTATAAAATAATTATTAGAGACGTCTCTCTATTATATTGGGGATCCAACCAACAGTATCACAAATTAGCAAAGTTAAAAATCAGTCTGATCTAAGTAATGTATCAATTTTATGACAATCTGTACAATGTTAAAAATAAGAGTTAGAAAATGTAGCAGCCTTGTATCTAAAAACAATATTAAATGAACTCTGTTATGTTCTTATATAAGACAGTCTCTCTCCATTTGGAGCGATATAGTAACTGGAGTTCCTTTACTGCGGTGCTATGAGAAACTTGTTTAGTGCGTCTAAGTCCAGAGAGTAAAAAGTTTCTCTATATGTACAAGCGTCCCACATATATTTATTATCTTCTAGTGGTAACGTACCTCTTTTTTCTGATATCCTCAGGTCGTGCGGTGAGCTGTGTTTTTTCACGGCTTGTCTTTGCTTTGTGAAACCGGCGTCTGACGTCACACCCGGTTATCCACCAGAATTCTACCACATTTTGACAACCCGGGTTGACCCTTTAAAGTTGGAACTGTTCCTGGTAACAGAACACCTGTCTGAATAAAAATAACCTGCGTGCCTAAAGCACTAAGAGCAGGCCACCAAAAGATAAGGGACTTGTCCTAAGGATCGCCAATATTGGCGACATTTATACTCAATTTGGAATTAACCATTATAAGTGGTAACTACCTAAGAGCATCCCCGGATAAGTGATTGACACCTGTGGGGCGGCTCCTGTGGATAACCGGGTGTGACGTCAGACGCCGGTTTCACAAAGCAAAGACAAGCTGCTACATTTTCTAACTCTTATTTTTAACATTGTACAGATTGTCATAAAATTGATACATTACTTAGATCAGACTGATTTTTAACTTTGCTAATTTGTGATACTGTTGGTTGGATCCCCAATATAATAGAGAGACGTCTCTAATAATTATTTTATAGAAGTGTCTATATGGGAAATTTTAACCTTTATTAAAAACTTTTTTAAAAATTTATACAGTGTGTTTAGAGAAAATAATTTCTTACACTTAATGCACCACTAATATTAATGCAATTATAGCAGATTAACACAAAACACCACCCCCTGTTAGAGGTTCCATAGGATTGGTGTTCAATACAGTGCTTGATTTACAAGATCCCTGGAAACAGTTCTCAGTGACCACAATCAAATGAGCATTTAAGAATATATCCCTGGTTCACGCATTTGGTTCATCAGTTAAATATGAAAATATGTGACACCCCTTCCAAATTCTGTCTGTTTCCTGTGGTCTCACCGGTCCAATTAGAGAGCAAGCTTCAAAATACTGGTATTGTTTTTACTGAAGAAAAGATTGTTAAAAAGTCTTCAATATAATACAACATTACTAAATCATATTAATACTGGCATTTGCCTATGCTTTGACTATTATATCTTTAATTACATATTACTGTCTCATAAGAACAATACTTTAAATACTTTAAATGTGTAATAATTCATGGATACATCAATCCTGTTTTAAAATATTCTTTATGGAAATAATGTATTTTGTTGTTACAATTGTGCATATGTGCATTGTGCAGGTTCTTGTGCATATTTAAAGTTTTGTTAAGTAAAATCATAAACTAATAAAAAAACAAGTTGAGATATTATTAGAATGATAAAAGTATAAATACAATTATTACAGTTGGTATATGGGGAATTTAACAGAATTTGTCATTTTCTGTAGAGCAGGGTTTTTTAAACCTTCCTTAGGCATCCCTAACAGGTCAGATTTCAGGATTATCCTGGGTGAGAGCAGATAAATCACAATCACCTAGATTACGAGTTTTAAGCTCTATAGGGAAAGTAAAAAACGCAACAAAAGTTGCATTATTTAACCCCCTATAGCGCTGCCATTACAAGTTTAAAAAAACCCGGCTTGTGCGGGCGATATGTTTGCGTTGAGCTCCATACCGCACCAAAAACAAGCAGTATTTTGACATGCTCGTGCACGCTTTCCCCATAGACATCAATAGGGAGAGCCAGAAAAAAAAGTCTAATACCTGCGATCGCGGAAACAAAAGCTCCGTAATACAGCCCCATTGATGTCTAAGGGGAAAAAGAAAATACAGTTTAAACCTAACACCCTAACATAAACCCTGAGTCTAAACATCCCTAATCTGCTGCCCCTGACATCGCTGATGCCTGCCTACAGTTATTAACCCCTAATCTGCTGCTCCCTATATCGCCGCCACCAAAATAAAATTATTAACCCCTAATGTGCCGCTCCCAAAATTGCTGCCACTATACTAAAGTTATTAACCCCTATTCTGCCACACCCCAACATCACTGCAACTATATTAAAGTTATTAACCCCTATTCTGCCGCTCCCCAACAAAGCCACAACTAAATAAAGTTATTAACCCCTAAACCTCTGGCCTCCCACATCACTACCACCAAAACAAACTATTAACCCCTAAACCGCCAGCCCCCCACATCGCAACAACCTAAATTAAACTATATTAATCCCTAAACCTAAACCTAACGCAACCCTAACCCTAATACCCGCTAACTTTAACATAATGAAATTAGATCTAAATTAAATGTACAATTATTACCTAAATAATTCATATTTAAAACTAAATAGTTACCTGTGAAATAAAACTTAAGGTAGCTACACTATAACTTAGTTAAATTGTAGCTAGCTTAGGTTTTATTTTTATTTCACAGGTAAGTTTGTATTTATTTTAACTAGGTGGACTAGTTAGTAAATAGTTATTAACTATTTACTAACTACCTAGCTAAAATAAATACAAACTTATCTGTGAAATAAAACGTAACCTGCCTTACACTAAAACCTAACATTACAAAAAAACAAAAATGAAATTATCCAAAAAAATAAAGATTATTCCTATTCTAATACCCTTTAAAAAAAAAAAAAAAAATCACCCCAAAATAAAAAAGCCTAATCTAGAATAAACTACCAAGGGCCCTTAAAAGGGCATTTTGGGGGCCTAAAATTGCCTTTTGTAGGGCATTACCCTAAGTTAAACAGCTCTTTTGCTAAAAAAAAAAACACCCCCTAAAAATATACATTACACAAAATAACAAACAAATGATCAAAAATAAAAAAAATATTCCTATTCTAAAACCCATAAAAAAAAACCAAAATAAAAAACCTAATCGAGAATAAACTACCAATGGCCCTTAAAAGGGCCTTTTGTAGGGCATTGCCCTAAAGATAGCAGCTCTTTTAGTGAAAACAAATTACAAAGACCCACTAACATTACAAACCCCCCCCCCCAAAAAAAAAAACTAAAAACTAAAAAAACCTAAGCTACCCATTGCCCTGAAAAGGGCATTTGTATGGGCATTGCCCTTAAAAGGGCATTTAGCTCTTTTACTGCTCAGACCCTAAACTAAAAAAAAAACACTCAAAAAAAACCTTAAAAAAGCTTAACACTAACCCCCTGATCATCAACTTACAGTTTTTAAAGTATCGCTTGAACGATCTTCATCCCGGAGTTTAAGTCCTCATCCATGCGGCGAGAAGTCTTCATCCAGACGACCTTTTCAATCTTCATTCCGGCGTTGAAGTCCTGATCCAAGCAGCGAGAAGTCTTCATCCAGGCGGCATCTTCTATCTTTATCCCGGAGGCGCAGAGCGGGTCCATCCTGAAGATGTCCTGCGCAGGGCATCCTCTTTATACGGTCAACGCTGTACACTGAATCTTCAATGCAAGGGATGCAATTCAAGATGGCGTCCCTTGCATTCCTATTGGCTGAAAAATTTTAATCAGCCAATAGGAATTAGGGCTGCTAAAATCCTATTAGCTATTCAAATCAGCCAATAGGTTTTAAGCAGTTCTCATTCTATTGGCTAATTTGAGTAGCTTAGGTTTTTTTAGAATTAGGTTTTTTTATTTTGGGGGTTTGGTTGGGTGGTAGGTTTTACTGTTGGGGGGTCTTTGTGTTTTTTTTCCAGGTAAAAGAGTGGATATCTTTGGGGCAATGCCCCACAAAAGGCCCTTTTAAGGGCCATTGGTAGTTTATTGTAGGCTAGGTTTTTTTTATTTTGGGTGGGCTTTTTTATTTTGATAGGGCTATTAGGTGTAATTTTTTTTATTTTGTATATTTTTGTTTGTTATTTTCCGTAATTTAGTGTTTGTTATTTTTATAACTTAGTATTTTTTTGTTTTTTTATTTAGATACTTTGTAATTTTTAGAGTAGTGTTAGGATTTTTTTAATGTGTAGTTTAGTTTAATGTAATTGGTAGTTAGTTTAATTTTAGTTTAATTATTATATTAGTTTAATTGTTAGTTTAAACTTAGTTTTTTTAATTTGACAGGTAAGTTTTAATTTAATTTAAGATAGGGAAATTTTAATTTTAATATAAAGTTAGGGGGTTGTTAGGTTTAGGGGTAAATAGTTTAATTTAGTTTATTTCAATGTGGGGGGCTTTAAGTTTAGGGGTTAATAGTTTAGTTTAGTATATTTCGTTGTGGGGGGCTTGCGGTTTTGGGGTTAATAGGTTTAGTATAGTGGCGGCAGTTTAGGGATTAATAACTTTAGTATAGTGGGGGCGATGTGGGCGGACGGCAGATTATGGGTTAATAATATTTAAATAGCGTTTGTGATGCAGAGGGCGACAGTTTAGGGGTTAATAACTTTAGTATAGTGGTGAGGATGTCAGGGAGCGGCGGAATAGGGGTTAATATTTTTTTAAAGTGGCGGGGATATCGGGAGCGGCAGATTAGGGGGTTAAGAAAATTAATATAGTATTTGCAATGCAGGAGGGCCTTGGTTTAGGGGTTAATAGGTAGATTATGGGTGTTAGTGTACTTTGTAACAGTTTAGTTATGAGTTTTATGTTACAGCTTTGTAGCGTAAAACTCATAACTATTGACTTTAGATGGCGGTACAGATTTTGTCGTTTTAGAGTGTAACTAACGCTAGCTTTTTAGCCAGAACGCAAAACTCGTAATACCGGCGCTATGGGAATCCCATAAAAAACTCATTTTTAGGAGTGCAGTACTGACGTTGCGTTACAGGCTAAAAGGCTTGCGGTACACCTATCCCGACAAGACTTGTAATGGCTGAGTTAGGGAAAATGATGCGTTATGGGCCACAATGCTGCTATTTGACTCATAACGCACAATTCGTAATCTAGATGAATGTTTACTAATCATCTGATTATCTCCAGTGCAAATATACTTAAAATCTGGCCTGTTAGGGAGGTATGAGGACAGGTTTAAAAACCTCTGCTGTAGAGAAAATCAGTTTGTATCAGAATGTGTATATCATGCACATTACATGATTTACACTGTTTTATTATATTCATTCTCCCTGATTTTTCAACTCACTTAATGATTTTCAAATCATTTTAACCCACAAGCTTACATTCCCCTAGATAGTTTCTGATTGGCTGCAAAGGACAATCTAGTTTACATAACAAAAAAATGTAAGTTGATATGGAGTATATGGCAACATTTTTTTAAATTTTACCAACTATGAAGTTGTTTCTCTTAGAGAAAGTACATGTAGGGGTCGATTTATCAAGCTGCGGCAGACAGGGGTGCATAAATGCGTCCCTGTCCACCGCAGCTCGTCTATGGAGGACTGAATTCCCCTGGCGGAATTCAGCATTGCACACAAGCACTATTTTGCGCTAGCGTGCAACCTCCCCCCCCTGTCCACGCACAGCAAATCACACGTGGGCAGGAGCTGTCAATCTCCCCATTTGGACGAGACTGGGGAGATTGAAATTCACCACCTCAGAGGTTAGGGAAGACCGCTGCTTGTTAAAGGGACATTCCAGTCAAAATTTAAATGCACATAGATTTATTACATCTTTGAATAGAAACATATTTGCAATATAAATGTATTAGCAAAAAGGCTTCTAGTAAAAGTTATCACTGTTTTAGTGTTAACATTTTTCTCTGCACATGCATGTGAAGCATAGCTAGATATTCTCACTGCACCCACAATTTAAATAATGCAGCTGCTCAGATCATCAGTGGGGCTTGTATCATGTCAGCAATTAACAAATTGAGTCATTAACAGATGGTACAAGCACCTTAGGCTCTCTGAGCAAGTGCTGTGTTTAAAATGCTGGTGCACGGTGCATACTTAAATACACTTTTGCGACAGCTATAGTTTTTATTAGAAGCATTTTTGCTAATGAATGTATATTACAAAATTTCTTCTGTTCAATACTGAAATGCACCCATGTGGTTTCCAATTTTGTCTGGAATATCCCTTTAAATACAGACTGCTAAAATATAACTTTAGTATAGTGGTGAGGATGTCAGGGAGCGGCGGAATAGGGGTTAATATTTTTTTAAAGTGGCGGGGATATCGGGAGCGGCAGATTAGGGGGTTAAGAAAATTAATATAGTATTTGCAATGCAGGAGGGCCTTGGTTTAGGGGTTAATAGGTAGATTATGGGTGTTAGTGTACTTTGTAACAGTTTAGTTATGAGTTTTATGTTACAGCTTTGTAGCGTAAAACTCATAACTATTGACTTTAGATGGCGGTACAGATTTTGTCGTTTTAGAGTGTAACTAACGCTAGCTTTTTAGCCAGAACGCAAAACTCGTAATACCGGCGCTATGGGAATCCCATAAAAAACTCATTTTTAGGAGTGCAGTACTGACGTTGCGTTACAGGCTAAAAGGCTTGCGGTACACCTATCCCGACAAGACTTGTAATGGCTGAGTTAGGGAAAATGATGCGTTATGGGCCACAATGCTGCTATTTGACTCATAACGCACAATTCGTAATCTAGATGAATGTTTACTAATCATCTGATTATCTCCAGTGCAAATATACTTAAAATCTGGCCTGTTAGGGAGGTATGAGGACAGGTTTAAAAACCTCTGCTGTAGAGAAAATCAGTTTGTATCAGAATGTGTATATCATGCACATTACATGATTTACACTGTTTTATTATATTCATTCTCCCTGATTTTTCAACTCACTTAATGATTTTCAAATCATTTTAACCCACAAGCTTACATTCCCCTAGATAGTTTCTGATTGGCTGCAAAGGACAATCTAGTTTACATAACAAAAAAATGTAAGTTGATATGGAGTATATGGCAACATTTTTTTAAATTTTACCAACTATGAAGTTGTTTCTCTTAGAGAAAGTACATGTAGGGGTCGATTTATCAAGCTGCGGCAGACAGGGGTGCATAAATGCGTCCCTGTCCACCGCAGCTCGTCTATGGAGGACTGAATTCCCCTGGCGGAATTCAGCATTGCACACAAGCACTATTTTGCGCTAGCGTGCAACCTCCCCCCCCTGTCCACGCACAGCAAATCACACGTGGGCAGGAGCTGTCAATCTCCCCATTTGGACGAGACTGGGGAGATTGAAATTCACCACCTCAGAGGTTAGGGAAGACCGCTGCTTGTTAAAGGGACATTCCAGTCAAAATTTAAATGCACATAGATTTATTACATCTTTGAATAGAAACATATTTGCAATATAAATGTATTAGCAAAAAGGCTTCTAGTAAAAGTTATCACTGTTTTAGTGTTAACATTTTTCTCTGCACATGCATGTGAAGCATAGCTAGATATTCTCACTGCACCCACAATTTAAATAATGCAGCTGCTCAGATCATCAGTGGGGCTTGTATCATGTCAGCAATTAACAAATTGAGTCATTAACAGATGGTACAAGCACCTTAGGCTCTCTGAGCAAGTGCTGTGTTTAAAATGCTGGTGCACGGTGCATACTTAAATACACTTTTGCGACAGCTATAGTTTTTATTAGAAGCATTTTTGCTAATGAATGTATATTACAAAATTTCTTCTGTTCAATACTGAAATGCACCCATGTGGTTTCCAATTTTGTCTGGAATATCCCTTTAAATACAGACTGCAGGTACTCTTGCGAGAACCTGCAGTCGTAGGGGGTCGAAAGGATTGCGAAGCCTTTGATAAATCGACCCCATAGTTGTAACATATTTAGACATTTGTTTATGTAGGTAGCTAAATAAGGAACCATATTCTTGAAATCTATCACTTTCTTGAAGCCTTACTGGGTTGATTATTGGTCTTATTATTTTTTTTTAAGACGCTAATATTTTCTCACCTTGCATGCATTATACAAATGCCAACCATAGTATTGAAAAAGCCAAATACAAAGCTATTACATTTTCTTTTTCAATTCATTATTAGGCATAGCAAAATAAATACATAGGTAAATTAAGTCTGGGTAAATTAAGTTTCAGTGAACTTTAACAACCAAGAAAAAAAGGGGAATATAATTTTCCTAATATTTATTTGCAATATAGCACTAGTAATGTTAGATTTGCTAAGCGTTGGATTAACAAATCAGATCTTTATATTAATTTGTTTCAGGTGGCAAATATAATCGTAGCATTTTTATTACATGTCTAGTCAGGCTAATTGACAAATATTTGTAAGTCAATTTTTTTCTGCAAATATTTTTAGAGGTAGTACTAGTACGATTAAAATGTGCTTTGTTTTTCTTGGTATCCTTTGTTGAAGAATACACATAGGTATTTTCATAGGAGCCAAAATAATGTGCATGTGTCTTTAGCACCCTATGGCCCAGATTTACCAATGTGAGGGAGGACAGTTTCATAATTAGGAAATCTGTCTGCTCATGATCACGGGTAGCTGCCTGTGTTTAACATTCACAGATGGCACTAGCTGCCCGCAGTTATTATTGTATGAGCAGCTGTGCGAGAGCCAAGAGCTGTCAATAACCCTGGTCGGACTAGTCTGGGGTGAGAGTTGGCAGAGAGGTTAAGAATCAGCGGTCTCATGACCACTGGATCAAGCTTTTGGCTGCAGGCTTTCTCACATAATAATGCACCACAGGAGCTCCAAAGCTGCAGCCTGATAAATGGAGCCCTGCATTTCAGTAGTACTTGCAACAAAATTATGCATTGCTGCATGCACTGCTGCCAAAGAGTTCTCATGAAACATGCACACATCTAATCTCCTATGAGCCGACCTTCAACAAAGAATACTGAGAAAACTATTACAATTTGATAATATAAGTAACTTAAAAATATATTTGTTCAATTGCATGCTCTATCTATACCATAAAAGTTTAATTTTGACTTTGTAGATATTGATCTAAGTGTAACAAAAGTCTGCTTAAATCTTACACCTTCAGGTCATTAGTATTAAAAAAATTTAATATATTTTGCATTTTACTAGAGCATCTGCCCTCCTGGTTTGACTTAGTTGCCAAACCACTAATATTTATTCTTAGAAATTCATAGTAGGGGGGGTACAAAAATGACCTCAGCCTCAACACTCCGGAATAGCAAGATATACCTTTCATAAATAGGTGGTTGATCAGTTCCTCAGTCAGTGTGGTAGGAGTAGGGATATCCAGGAATCATGGCTTGATAGAGGGGCAGAGAACATGAGGATAGGTTTGTTCACCTTTGACCCAGAGTACAAAGCATTTGTCTTTCATTCTTCCAGGTATCCTAAGACATAAAAAGATAAGTTATTTCTATAATTTCATGCACATATTTTGAGTTTAATTGAAAGCTAAAATAGTGCATAATTCAGCTAATTAATTAAACATTTTTTTTATAAAAAATGGCACTTTAATCAATTAATATTCCTTGGCAATGTCAATAATTACCTGCAGCAAAGCTCCCAGGAATGTAGAATGTTATTGCTGCGTTGTAGTTCAGATTGCATTTCTTATATGTGATGTTTTGTTCTGTGGTTCAATGAAAGGTAAAAGTCAATATTATTAATTATTGATCTGTAGACTGTTCTCATGTGTGATGGATATATGATCGTAAACAAAAGCATTAAGAATTGTGCTATGTTACTGTTGTTTATTTATCTATTTAATGTAGAATTACTGTTAAATCAATGTGTTTTGTTTTCTTTATATAATTATATTTTGTCACCTTTTCAGAAAAAGATGTTTTAGTTTATGTGAGTATAAATAGGGAATTAGTGAACAGAAGATTTACACGAAAGCTTTGAATAAAGAATATTGTGGTTGCAACTGAACAAGCAGTAATTGTTTATCTACATATTTAAGTATCTCTCCTTGCATGGCTGGATATTTCACAAGTTAGAGTATACAAGTGCACAGGGGTATATTTTAGCCATATAAAATATCTGTATCATGTTATAGTATGTTTAAATATTATTTAAGGTTGTCTGGAATGCATAGACACATTCAGTGCATAGTTAATTTACACATAGTTCCTATGCAGTGCATTTTTGCTTTGTAAAGCAGTTAACACAAGAAAGAACTATGATACTCAGAATCCCTGGGTAAATAATATATCTGGCAGACTGATTCTTAAAAATGTTTGCATAGTGTAAATTCTGTCTGCACTGAGCATGACCAGAACTGCACAGTATAAAATTCACTGACCTTTCATTGAGATCTGATGCCATTTAACTATATCACTTTTACTGGGTAGCATAGCAATGAATCTGTAAATATTTTCTTAATTAAAATGTGTATGATACAAATTGTAATTAGCTCATCTCATTTTTGCAATTGCAAATCCACTTAGACCACTGGTTTTCAAACCTGTCCTCAGGCCTTGCCAACCATCCAGGTTTTCAGGATTACCTTGGATTAGAGCAGGTAAAATAACCATGTTTACTAATCAGCTGATTATTTTACCCGTGCTCCCGTTTAGATAACCTCAAAATGTGGCCTGTTAGGGAGGTCTGAAGAAACGTTTGAAAACAAGTGACTTAGACCAATAGCAGTAGATACCTTTGTATGTACTGTGGTATGAGTATTTTTCTAAATAAGTCTTACTCTGCTTATAACCAGATCACTCTAAGGACTATAAAAGTATTTTTGTACACAGTAATGTATTCAAAATTTTAATTAGATTCAGATTTCCATTATACATGCATCTTGCTCCTGTGAATGCCCAGAGTGTTGGTGCTGACATATAGCTTCACATCACTTGCACTTATATTTGTAAAATTATTTGTAAATTTGTAAAACTAATCACTAAACCAGAAATTGCTGTCACTTTGCATTTCAATAAGTATTGCAAAAAAAATAAAAAAAATAAAAAAAGCTTCACGTCTAAAAAAAAAAGCATTTCAGTAATGTATGTCTCTTCATCTCTGGCAATTAATTTGCATCAATGCTCAAATACAATGTAACTCAAGGCATACAATAAAGATTTAAAATTGTTTTTTGTATGTTCATACATTTTTGATACTTGAAGTATAATGTACAGTGGCATAATCTATTTAGTATGTGCATTAGGTTTTTTTCTTTCTGTAATTGGAACCTTAACTTTAATTCACTGCTGTTATCAGTATATATAAAAGCTTCCCAACATACACAATTATTCACAATAATTTACACTATGCAGTTATAGTAACCACAGAATACTAGCAAATATGTATACACATAATGTGCTTTATATACCAGTTACTCAATATTTTTGTTTTGTGTATGGAGTAAGGGATGCCTATGGAATATGTGCCTCAGGGTTATAAATCATGCCCTACAGAAAAAACCTGATATGTTACTGTTCTATCTGTTATACATTTTTGTAACCTCCCCATAAATCTAAACCAGAACTCGGCAAAAATAGAAGCATTGTAAACGCACGGTTTATTGATACTCTTTGAAAAAACCTTTTTGAAACAGCTGAGTATCCTCTAGAGAAGTAAGGCAGCAGTTTGTGTTTATAAAACAAACATGCATACTTGCCAACAACTGAACAAAATTTCCAGGGACACTTTGCTGCACAAGGACATTAAAGTCCAATTTAAACTTTCATGATTCAGATAAGAGCATGTAGCTTTAAACGACTTTCCAATGTAATTACATTATCATATTGTGCAAATATATGCACTCTTTCTGAGGCACCAGCTGCTACTGAGGAGGGGGCAACAAAAGTACATTTTGAAATTTGTCATCTTAAATTCAGAATTAATGCTATTACCTTGCGGCTAGATTACAAGTTTTGCAGTTAATAACTTTAGTATAGTGGCGGCGACGTTGGGGGCGGCAGATTAGCGGTTAATAAGTGTGGGTAGGTGGCGGTGACATTGGGGCAGCAGATTAGGGGTTAATAAATGTAATGTAGGTGGCGGCGATGTCAGGGACGGCAGATTAGGGGTTAATAAGTATAATGTAGGTGTCAGCGATGTCGGGCGGCAGATTAGGGGTGTTTAGACTCCGGGTTTATGTTAGGTGTTAACATAACATAAATTTTCTTTCCCCATAGGAATCAAGGGGGCTGCGTTACTGAGCTTTACGCAGCCGCTCCTTTATTGCAGGTGTTAGGCTTTTTTTTAGCCGGCTCTCCCTATGGGGAAATCGTGCACGAGCACGTAAAACCAGCTCAAAGCAGCGCTGGTATTGGAGTGCGGTATGGAGCTCAATTTTGCTTTACGCTGCAATATTGCCTGCTAACACCGGGTTTATGAAAACCAGTAATAGCAGCACTAAAGGGAGGTGAGCGGTGACAATAACTTGCAAGTTAGCACCGAGCAGCTCATAACGCAAAACTCGTAATCTAGCCGATGTTTTTTTATTATGCACTTGTTGATTATGCAGTGCTATTATATTTAATGGTCCACAATGGCTCCATAGCCACACACACTCTTTTCTGACGTTAAACACCCAATATAAATTACACACAATTTGCACAAAATACTAAATATTGTATTATTTATAAATTAACAGATGTCAATTCACTGGATTAGATACAGTATTGTATTATTCTTCTGAGCTAAATTGCAGGAGACTCAGGTGCAACAATATGCAAACAAATGCATACTTATGTAAGAACAATAAAGACCTTATGGCTGATTCCCACTGTCACAGGCATTCATACCAAGCCCATACCTCAGAGCAGAATTTTATAATGCAGGACAGACTCCAAGGCAATTATACCAGGCAAATAGAAAAATAAGGACAGTTTGTAAGTGTGCACATGAATTTCCCAGGAAGAATTGCCCTGGTTCCAGCATAGATGGAACTGCTTTCTAGGTGTTTAACACCTTAATAACTATCTTCTTTTTGAAATTTTTAGTTATCTGTCAAAATCAGGGCAGAACAAAGAACTGATTAACTGCAGCAGAAAAACTATAGGGGCTGCAGGGTCACAGTTGTGACTGGGCCCAGCCTTCTGTGGGGCACATCAGTGCAGGCTGTCCGGTAAGAGGAAGGGGTATGCCGCTCACGTAGCTGTCTGTGCTTGGCTAATATGTCTCTCCTGCTAATACAGCTGACCATACATTTTAGCTCAAGAAGTCAAGCCTTATCTTACCTCCTACTGCTCTGTCTTGCATTTAACCACTTGACTGCCACTAAAGATTTAAGGTTAAATTACAAGTGAGGGCCCAAACTGTATTGCGCAAGTAATATTGTCTTTTTGCGAGCCTTTTTAATTGTGCTGTTATTACATTTACGCTTTAATCCTTACCGCGATCAAAACTAAAAAGTTGCACAAAACACTTCAAAAATACATTACAAAGTTCACTTACACTCTTATTAACACTGTCTAATTTTTTTTTTCTTTTAAAAATATTGCACAAAAAAATTATAGGGGATCAAAGATATGAGATTTCGGTGTAAGAAAAAGTATTTTAATCTAGAGATACACATACATTGCTAAATAAGTATTTGTATGTATATAGATATATCTATATATATATGTACATATGTATTTATGTATTTATATGTGAATATATGTATTGACAGACATATATACACATATAAACACATACATGTATATGTACACACATATAGACATATATGTAGTGCATTAGAGCCCTTTTCCATTAAGTAGATGAAAAGATGTAAGAACATATATATATAATATTTAATAAAGATTTTAACTATGTTTTTACTGTAAATATTTCATATTTGCTAATGCGAATATGCTATGTTGTTTTCACGATAGGTGAACATTTTTTTTCTCTCCATTGACTTCTATGGGGAATGCAAAAATGCAATCGTGTTTGCACAATCTCGGTTGTTAGGTGCGGAGTTCTTGCAATTGCGGGGAAAAAAATACAGTGCCACTTGTAATCTAACCCATCATGTTTACAACCAAAAGCTATGTATATGTATAGAAGGCTCTACCAATAGGCCAAATAGATGGTCTCCTAAGTCTTCGCTTAAACGGGGCCTCAC
Source organism: Bombina bombina (assembly GCF_027579735.1). Lineage (NCBI taxonomy): Eukaryota > Metazoa > Chordata > Amphibia > Anura > Bombinatoridae > Bombina > Bombina bombina. The sequence continues at coordinate 611,756,320 of NC_069504.1, read as the reverse complement.
AGTGTGTCTCTATCTTCATATGGGAATTTTTTTTATGTGTGGGGGCTGCATGTTCCAAAATGCAGTGCTACAAGAGGAGAGGTGTGGCTGAGGAGTTATATTGCACACCCTCTTATCCTGCAAGTCTAAATACCACACCTGTTGTCTCCTAAGTGTCTGAAAACATTACTACCGTGCAGGGCAGATATGATGAACCATGTGAATCGCACACAGCAAGTAGACATATGCAGGTGTGATTGAGAGGAGATAAGGAGAGAATAGCCTGATCAATTGAAGAACCTGAAGATGTGGGAACTAGCATGTAAGAAAGATAGGAGAGCCTAAAGATTAAACCAATCCCACTGATCTCGGTTAAAACCCCTCAAGTCTAACTAAATGTGTGACCAAAAAACAAATATGAGACAGCGCTAAAACAAACCTAAAGATATAGGTTAAAAGGACACAATAGTTAAAAAATAAAAATAATCATTTAATCAAACTAAAAAGTAGAACATATATACACTGACTTGTGGACAGAATCCTATTATATAAAAGGCCAAGTGTGTTTGTCCGAAGCTGTCATGCGCAGTAGAGACAGCACGAGGACAAACACACCTAGCCTTACCTGACAATCCATGGCATGCTGTTTGTGGCTAAAGTGGGCGTGGATGGGCGGGGCCGTGGGCGTGACCGTGCGTGGTCGGGTGTGACAGCGGGCGTGGTTGGACGCAGTCGACAAGACAGAGAGGGGAGAGAAAAAGAGATAGGAAAGAGCTAAAGAGAGGGGGAAGAGCAGAAGAGAGGGGAAAGTGCAGAAGAGAGGGAGGAGAGCACAAAAGAGAGGGGAGAGAGACAGAGCAAAAGAGAGGGGGGAGAAAGAGAGCAAAAGAGAGGGGGAAGAGAGAGAGCAAAAGAGAGGGGGGAGAGAGAGCAAAAGAGAGGGATGGAGAGAGAGCAAAAGAGAGGGATGGAGAGAGAGAGCAAAAAAAAAGGAGAGAGAGACAGAGCAAAAGAGAAGGGAGAGAGAGAGCGCAAAAGAGAGAGGGAGAGAGAGAGCGCAAAAGAAAGGGAGGGGGGAGAGAGAGAGCGCAAAAGAGGGAGAGAGAGAGCGCAAAAGAGAGGGGGAGAGTGAGTGCAAAAGAGAGGGGGAAAGAGAGAGCGCAAAAGAGGGGGAGAGAGAGAAAGCGCAAAAGAGAGGGGGAGAGAGAGAGAGCGCAAAAGAGAGGGGGAGAGCACACAAAAGAGGGGGAGAGAGAGTGCAAAAGAGAGGGGGAGAGAGAGCGCAAAAGAGGGGGAGAGAGAGTGTGCAAAAGAGGGGGGAGAGAGAGAGCATAAAAGAGAGGAGGGAGAGAGCGCAAAAGAGAGGGGGAGAGAGAGCCAAAGAGAGGGGGAGAGAAAGCAAAAGAGAGGGTGGAGAGGGAGCAAAAGAGAGGGGGAGAGATTAAGCGAAAGAGAGGTGGAGTGAGAGAGCACAAAAGAGAGGGGGAGAGAGTGCAAAAGAGAGGGGGAGAGAGTGCAAAAGAGAGTGGAAGAGATCGCAAAAGAGAGGGGGAGAGAAAGCAAAAGAGAGGGGGAGAGAGAGAGCGAAAGAGAGGGGGGAGAAAGAGAGCAAAAGAGAGGGGGGAGAGAGAGAGCAAAAGAGAGGTGGAGCGAGAGCGAGTGCAAAAGAGAGGGGGAGAGAGCGCAAAAGAGAGGGGGAGAGAGCACAAAAGAGATGGGGAGAGATTGCAAAAGAGAGGGGGGAGAGAGAGCAAAAGAGACGTGGAGCGAGACAGAGCGCAAAAGAGAGGGGGAGAGAGTGCAAAAGAGAGGGGGAGAGAGCTCAAAAGAGAGGGGGAGAGAGCACAAAAGAGAGGGGGAGAGAGCCCAAAAGATAGGGTAGAGAGAGAGCAAGGGGTGGGACTGCTGTACTGCAAAAAATGGCCCGTGTGAACGGGCTTTAGGACTAGTAACTAATAAAATGTTAGCTGTTTACAATATATAAACTGGGACGTCTCCCAGTAAATATCTATAAATCTAAAAAATCATCATACAATTTCTGAATAATATCTATGACACTGCCTGTAAAATAAGGACTAAGTGACTCAGATGAAAAAACTAATATAACAATGGTTGGAGCAGGTTTGCGTGGGCCGTGGGCGTGACCGTGCGTGGTCGGGTGTGACAGCGGGCGTGGTTGGGCGCAGTCGACAAGACAGAGAGGGGAGAGAAAAAGAGATAGGAAAGAGCTAAAGAGAGGGGGAAGAGCAGAAGAGAGGGGAAAGTGCAGAAGAGAGGGAGGAGAGCACAAAAGAGAGGGGAGAGAGACAGAGCAAAAGAGAGGGGGGAGAAAGAGAGCAAAAGAGAGGGGGAAGAGAGAGAGCAAAAGAGAGGGGGGAGAGAGAGCAAAAGAGAGGGATGGAGAGAGAGCAAAAGAGAGGGATGGAGAGAGAGAGCAAAAAAAAAGGAGAGAGAGACAGAGCAAAAGAGAAGGGAGAGAGAGAGCGCAAAAGAGAGAGGGAGAGAGAGAGCGCAAAAGAAAGGGAGGGGGGAGAGAGAGAGCGCAAAAGAGGGAGAGAGAGAGCGCAAAAGAGAGGGGGAGAGTGAGTGCAAAAGAGAGGGGGAAAGAGAGAGCGCAAAAGAGGGGGAGAGAGAGAAAGCGCAAAAGAGAGGGGGAGAGAGAGAGAGCGCAAAAGAGAGGGGGAGAGCACACAAAAGAGGGGGAGAGAGAGTGCAAAAGAGAGGGGGAGAGAGAGCGCAAAAGAGGGGGAGAGAGAGTGTGCAAAAGAGGGGGGAGAGAGAGAGCATAAAAGAGAGGAGGGAGAGAGCGCAAAAGAGAGGGGGAGAGAGAGCCAAAGAGAGGGGGAGAGAAAGCAAAAGAGAGGGTGGAGAGGGAGCAAAAGAGAGGGGGAGAGATTAAGCGAAAGAGAGGTGGAGTGAGAGAGCACAAAAGAGAGGGGGAGAGAGTGCAAAAGAGAGGGGGAGAGAGTGCAAAAGAGAGTGGAAGAGATCGCAAAAGAGAGGGGGAGAGAAAGCAAAAGAGAGGGGGAGAGAGAGAGCGAAAGAGAGGGGGGAGAAAGAGAGCAAAAGAGAGGGGGGAGAGAGAGAGCAAAAGAGAGGTGGAGCGAGAGCGAGTGCAAAAGAGAGGGGGAGAGAGCGCAAAAGAGAGGGGGAGAGAGCACAAAAGAGATGGGGAGAGATTGCAAAAGAGAGGGGGGAGAGAGAGCAAAAGAGACGTGGAGCGAGACAGAGCGCAAAAGAGAGGGGGAGAGAGTGCAAAAGAGAGGGGGAGAGAGCTCAAAAGAGAGGGGGAGAGAGCACAAAAGAGAGGGGGAGAGAGCCCAAAAGATAGGGTAGAGAGAGAGCAAGGGGTGGGACTGCTGTACTGCAAAAAATGGCCCGTGTGAACGGGCTTTAGGACTAGTAACTAATAAAATGTTAGCTGTTTACAATATATAAACTGGGACGTCTCCCAGTAAATATCTATAAATCTAAAAAATCATCATACAATTTCTGAATAATATCTATGACACTGCCTGTAAAATAAGGACTAAGTGACTCAGATGAAAAAACTAATATAACAATGGTTGGAGCAGGTTTGCTCAAATGACAGCCAGAAATATATTCTCAACAGTCAATGGGTATACCTATAGATGGCGTCTTAGGATGCTGGTTTGATAATGAAATTCAATAGTTAAACATCCCCTCGGCGGTCCATGCCGCGTCCAGATGGATATTTGTATAAAAGGAAAGGTTTTACCTCAAAGTCCCAGTAGGCTGTATGTTGATAATCGTATGTCCGTGTACTAATCGTCCCCTCAGCGGTCTGGACCGTATGTAGAGGAATATCAAAGCTTGGAAGAAAAAGGTATTTACCTCAATGTCCCGGTTTGAATGTTTGTTTGCAAACCTCTGAAATGAATTATGTTCGACACACGCTTCCAGTGTCTCCTGTCCTGCAGGTATCCGGGATAGTGAGGGTCACCTGACTTTCCTCAGTGTCGTCAGAGGCCGAAGGTTAAACCCTCCGTAGTATGACAGCTGATAGAATCTTGGTAAAAAGAATTGCTAGTAGTGATTTAATCCGGGAAATCCCTCTGGGGCTGATGGTTATTGGAGATGTGAAATGTATTCTCAGTGGTAATACCTCCCTCTGTTCGATCCACCGAACTCCACAGGGTAGGTAGTGAGAATAATTGCAGATATAAAGCAGGGAATCGGAATATATTGACTCAAACCCACTTCTTCAGTCTGCTCAAATAGTGCAATAGGCTTGCACTAGTCCTGGTCAATGTGTTTTGCCCGTTGGGGCTTTATCAAGACATGTGTAATGCAATCACTCTAGGCTTTAAATAGGCCTCATTTTTTTCTCATTGGTTGGCCAATTAATGATCCTTATTTAAGGTGGAATTCACTAGTCTCCACTTAAGGTGGAATTGTAAGAGATTCTCATATATAGCAATGCCTAATATTATTGGTCTCCCATCTCTCTTACTGGATATGAGTAATTTATTCATTGCATATATTTGATGTTACTCTTTCCTGTATCATTGTTTGTATACATTGTTATCAACAAATTATTACTAATAATAGAATAAAGATACATGTATTGTCCCTGCGCTTATATATTTGTACACTCTTTTGGAGGGGAACTAGCCACATAATGCTTGAAGAGAAGCTGGGAACGTGGGATAGCCTGTTTGAGGGAGCTCTGGCAGATAATCCTGTCTGTAATGCTGATAATGATTTAAAAACATAAACAAACATCTGTCCTTCCTTTATTAGTTACATTCTCTCTACCCTCCCTTCTCTCTCTTTCTATTCATTATCTCTCTGACTTTATTTCTCCACTCCCTCCTTTTTTCTCTTCAATCTCACTTTTTGTGCTTTACCTTATTTCTGCCCATCTCTATTCTATAAACACTCTCTCCTTCCTTCTGTTTCTTATATCTTTGCTTTCTTCTTTTCTCTCCACTCTTTCCCCTCCCAAACTACTCTTCTCCACTCTCTCAGCTTCAAGCTTTTCTTTTTTTTCTCTCTCTCCTTCCATATTTACTCTTCTCCCTCTATACTTTCTCTTCTTCTCTCCTTCTCCCTCTTCAAGCGCTCTTGTCTCTTGCCACCCTCTTCTTCTCTATGCTGTTCTCTCTCTCTTTCTATCTCTCTCTTTCTCTCTGTCTCTCCACCATTGTCTTCTCTCCTCTTCCTGTCTTTATACATTATCGTTCTATTCTCTTCTCTTTTTATATCTCTACTCTCATTATTTTCTGTTTCTGTTCTCTCTTTGCTGTCTCTCAATTCTATCAACCTCCCTTTCCTACTTTCTTTTATCTTTTCGTCACTTTACCCTTCTTCTCACCCCTTTTACCTATTTTCTTTCTCTTCTTTACTCTTTCTTTCCATTCCCTCTCTCTTCATATCGTTTTATATATTTGACTATTCTTTTTCTTCTATCTTCCATTTCCCCCTTTTCCCAATCTCCAATTGAACTCACATCTGGCTTTCTTCTTTCTTTACTCTCTCCAGTCATTCTCCATTTTCTCTCTTTCAACCTTTTCACTCTACTCTTTCTTTCCTCTCTCACCTCTTCTATATTTCTTTTCTCACTCAACTTTCTCTCTTCAATTACTTTATTTTCTCTCTCTCTCCAAACTTTCCTTCTCTATCATACTGTCTGTTCCTCTTTTCTCCTTGCATCCTCTCTCTCTCTCTCTCTCTCTCTCTCTCTCTTTCTCTCATATACATACTGTGTCTGTGTATATATATATATATATATATATATATATCTTTTCTGTCTCCTTTTTTATGTCTTCACTCTCTCTCACCACTGTCTCATTTGATTTACTGTCTCTCTCTCTCTTTTATCTATTATTATATCTTAACTTTCTCCTTCTCCCTGAAGGGGCAGATCTAAAGTCTAATTTGGGCATGGAGCTGACAAAGTGTGTGCAGAACAAGGTGTGTAATATCAGGTTTTTGATTTGGGTACTGAGCAGACAAAGGGGTTGGAAGTTCAGGGTTTCATCTGAGGTTTATTTTGGGTATGTAGCAGACATGGATGTTTTAGGGCCAGGGGACAGATTTTATGTGGGAATGGTACTTACAGAACAGCTTCTGTGTCAGGGGCCATTATGATATGAAAAATATAGCCAAACATCAACATCATAGTATTATTCTGTCATACTTCTAACGTCTTCCCCTTCAGAGCAGTATTTCTTTACTCTGAGAACATATTATTTTTTAATTTGTTTTTATTGTAAAAAAAACTATTTTATCAATAATAGACTATCTAACTCATTCCTAGTTATTGCAATGTCATCGATGTAGACAAAGCACTAGATAGGGGTAATAGAGGTTTTTTAAAAAAGCAATAGGTAGTAAAAGATGTGGCCTCTACCGATATCCCCTGCAACCTTGATATTTAGGCTTGTGGTCAAATTCTTAGACAGCCACATTTTATGGTCGAGTGGAGACACTGATACAATAGATTTCTTATTTATTGTATTTAGGCCTAGTTTCCATTTAAATGATAAATTAAGGAAATTGGTGACAAAAACACATATCTCTATTAAACCCTATGGAGATTTTTTAAGTTACCACCAGTTTCCAAACTTTACCACCTCAATGGAAACTAGCCCTAATTTAAGAGCAACTTTGGGAATTGGTAATGAATTTACATTGAATACTTGCCAAAACCCATAGCAAGGGTTTGGGTGAACTCTAATACACATAAGCACAGATTTCAGAGAAATTCCGAGCAATTCATATTGATATTTATTTGGTTGATTTTTGTTTTTTGTTAAGGAGCCTCATATTTGAGCCTTGCCTAAGACCTCACTAACTCAACTACTATATATATATATATATATATATATATATATATATATATATATATATATATAGTAATACATTGTAACTAATTTCAGCCTCACACTGTGCTGGTGAGAGGGGAGCCTTCATCGGTACCTGGGGTCTCTAGTTATGCCTCTGATTGGCTGACTAGATTTTTGACAGAAAAATCATGAAAGGAAGATGAAATCAGTGTAGATTCTGGACTTAAGTTAAAAACAGTAATGTTCTCTTTAATCCCTGCCCTTTATAGCCACAGGTCTTTATAAGCACCGATAATTATAGCTTCTTTTTTTTTTTTACTTCTATTTTTATTGCGGTTTTAGTAGATAACAACAAAAAATATATGACCTTTTACAATGAAAGCTGCTATTTATATCATGTACAGATTACAGAAAACTCCAAAGATAATAGAACATACATTCACTAAGATGATCAGAAAATGCTCACCTGCCTAACCAATATGTACAATAACATATAGACAGGGAATTTATCATTATATATTATATCAACATTTTTTATTTTTTTTAACAATATTAGATAACAAAATTAGAAAAGTGTAGTTTGAACCTAATTTGTCTCTGAAAAAAAACCTCTCTTCATCCAAAGGGTCACTCTTGGACCTGTCTATGCTTAAAACATAAAGAAGAGGTAGGCTAACAATTATATTGGTCATTCGTGGACCTTAGAGCAAATATTTAAGAGAGCTAAACAACTGATAATAAATAGAATATGCAATATATTATATAACATCATGGTTCAAAAATAGTGGATATTAACTTTTATAAAATAAAAACTAGCAGCCTGAAAAAGAATAATGTTAGATAGAATTTATTTTTATTTTTCCCCTTCTTCTTCCCCTCCCCCTCCTCCCTCCCCCTTTCCCCCTTCTTTCCTCTCCCTTCCTTCCCCTCCCCTTTCTATTTTCTTTTTTTCTTTCTTTTCTCTCCTCTCCCTTTTCCATTGTTTTTTTAAACATAATTTGAAACCGAGTATATCTGATATGATACAATATATACATGTCCCAAAGAAACGAGAAGCAGGTACATATACACATTTATAGTCATATTATGGCTAATATTTTCACCCCTTATTTTTATAATACTGTCAATAGTGATAATTTTTAATATTGGGGTGTTAAAACACGGGAAGAGAAAAAAAAAACACAATAGAAAAAAGACACACTCCCTCTCCTCCCACATTATTCTCCTGAGATACCTATTCCAACCAAAACTCTGGAAATTCACCTGATAGCACCGCCATACAGAAGAAATCTGATTTCTTAAAAATTGCTACTGTTTGTTTCTGTATACCTTCCGGCAAGGAACAAATTACCCTAAAACATTTATTAAAGAAGCTCTTAACAGCTGTGTCTTGTACAGTATCTATCTCATAGTGCTCCATGCTAATCTGTAATAAAATTCTCCTACTAAATTATTTTATGCTTGGACTTTGTTTGGATTTCCAGGAGCTTAGAATCATATTTCTACCAATTAGTATTGCTGTATTTATCAGCTTATTATTTTCTTTCCTGTATGTTTTTTCATGCAGAAAATATATATCTAAGGGATCTAAGATCAGTGGTCTTTCTAAGAATTTATTTAGCCAATAAGTAACCTTGAAGCAGAAGTTCATAACCTTAGGGCATGTCCAGAAACAGTGTTTTGTATCTGCCAAGTGGTGAGAACATCTATAACAACATACTGAATTATGTGCCCATTTAGAAATCCTGTCTGGAGATAGATAAGTATTATTGATCAACCGCATATGTGATTCTCTCCATGTTTGTACCTTAGTGCATTTATGAACTATCTTCAAACTCTCAATGACTCTGTCTACTGATAAATCAATGAAATCTGCACTCCATCATTAATTTTAAAAGGGAATGTTTTTTCTATATTGTCTTAGAATATTCACCTTATCTTGAAAGTTGAGGAATTTTATAATTATAGTCCTTCTTGCATGTTTATCTGAAGTTTGTTCTCGCAGCTGACCTATTCTTTGTGCTAGTTCTATAGTTCTAGGACTATTAATTCCCAACAGCTCTAGAAGTTTAACTGCTGCAAAATGTATAAGATCTTCAAATTCTGGAGTTTTGGGCAATCCTATAAGTCTCAAATTATTTCTACGTGCCCTATCTTCCATATCTTCCATTCTATTTTGTAAGGTCAGAATGGACTTTTTATGATTTTTAATAGATTGATCTTGAGCAATAGTTGAATCCTCGAGGTCTGAGACCCTATTCTCTACCTTTGTAATTCTTACAGCAAATTGTCTTACTTCTGCTTTAAGGAGGGAAAACTCTTTACGTAATTGATCAAATTGTGGGGTGATCATTTCTGTGATCTGTCTTACTAAGCTCTGAGAATCTATTATAGACATTGGGGTGCCATTCTCCATACTGGTATCAGCTAATGTCTCAATGTTGTTTTTACTTTTTTTCTCTTTTTGTTTCGGGCCATCTTGTGCTATCTTAGTTTATCTGTGTAATATACTGGAGTAAACGTTTGTGCTTTTTAAAAAATTAGTATAATAGTTTTCCCTAGAGTAAAAAAAAAAAAAAAAGGTTTTTAATGGCCTACCTTGTGCTATCTTAGGCCTAGATTTAGAGTTTGGCGGTAGCCATCAAAACCAGCGTTAGAGGCTCCTAACGCTGGTTTTAGGCTACCACTGGTATTTGGAGTCAGTCAGGAAAGGGTCTAAGGCTCACTTTCCAGCCGCGACTTTTCCATACCGCAGATCCCCTTACGTCAATTGCGTATCCTATCTTTTCAATGGGATCTTTCTAACTCTGGTATTTAGAGTCGTGGCTGAAGTGAGCGTTAGAAATCTAACGACAAAACTCCAGCCGCAGAAAAAAGTCAGTAGTTAAGAGCTTTCTGGGCTAACGCCGGTTTATAAAGCTCTTAACTACTGTGCTCTAAAGTACACTAACACCCATAAACTACCTATGTACCCCTAAACCGAGGCCCCCCCACATCGCCGACAGTCTATAAAAAATTTTTAACCCCTAATCTTCCGCTCCGTACACTGCCGCCAACTACGTTATCCCTATGTACCCCTAATCTGCTGCCCCTAACACCGCCGACCCCTATATTATATTTATTAACCCCTAATCTGCCGCCCCCGCTATCGCTGACCCCTGCATATTATTATTAACCCCTAATCTGCCGTCCGCACGCCGCCAGCTACATTATAGCTATGTACCCCTAATCTGCTGCCCCTAACACCGCCGACCCCTATATTATATTTATTAACCCCTAATCTGCCCCCCTCAACGTCGCCTCCACCTGCCTACACTTATTAACCCCTAATCTGCCGAGCGGACCGCACCGCTACTATAATAAAGTAATTAACCCCTAATCCGCCTCACTCCCGCCTCAATAACCCTATAATAAATAGTATTAACCCCTAATCTGCCCTCCCTAACATCACCGACACCTAACTTCAAGTATTAACCCCTAATCTGCCGATCGGAGCTCACCGCTACTCTAATACATTTTTTAACCCCTAAAGCTAATTTTAACCCTAACCCTAACACCCCCCTAAGTTAAATATAATTTTATTCTTACGAAATAAATTAACTCTTATTAAATAAATTATTCCTATTTAAAGCTAAATACTTACCTGTAAAATAAACCCTAATATAGCTACAACATAAATTATAATTATATTGTAGCTATTTTAGGATTAATATTTATTTTACAGGCAACTTTGTATTTATTTTAACCAGGTACAATAGCTATTAAATAGTTAAGAACTATTTAATAGCTAAAATAGTTAAAATAATTACAAAATTACCTGTAAAATAAATCCTAACCTAAGTTACAATTAAACCTAACACTACACTATCAATAAATAAATTAAATAAACTACCTACAATTATCTACAATTAAACCTAACACTACACTATCAATAAATTAATTAAATAAACTACCTACAATTATCTACAATTAAACCTAACACTACACTAGCAATAAATAAATTAAATACAATTCCTACAAATAAATACAATTAAATAAACTAACTAAAGTACAAAAAATAAAAAATAACTAAGTTACAAAAAATAAAAAAATATTTACAAACATTAGAAAAAAATTACAACAATTTTAAACTAATTACACCTACTCTAAGCCCCCTAATAAAATAACAAAGACCCACAAAATAAAAAAATGCCCTACCCTATTCTAAATTAAAAAAGTTCAAAGCTCTTTTACCTTACCAGCCCTGAACAGGGCCCTTTGCGGGGCATGCCCCAAAGAATTCAGCTCTTTTGCCTGTAAAAAAAAACATACAATACCCCCCCACAACATTACAACCCACCACCCACATACCCCTAATCTAACCCAAACCCCCCTTAAATAAACCTAACACTAAGCCCCTGAAGATCTTCCTACCTTATCTTCACCATACCAGGTTCACCGATTGGTCCTCGGAAGTCTTGATCCAAGCCCAAGCGGGGGGCTGAAGAGTGACGTCCATCCTCGGGCTGAAGTCTGGATCCAAGCGGCGGCTGAAGAAATCCATCATCGGCTGAAGTCGGAAGTCCCTCATCGGGATGAAGTCTTCTATCAAGCCGCATCTTCAATCTTCTTTCTTCTTTCAAGATGGCGTCCCTCGAATTCCGATTGGCTGATAGGATTCTATCAGCCAATCGGAATTAAGGTAGGAATATTCTGATTGGCTGATTGAATCAGCCAATCAGAATCAAGTTCAATCCGATTGGCTGATCCAATCAGCCAATCAGATTGAGCTCGCATTCTATTGGCTGATCGGAACAGCCAATAGAATGCGAGCTCAATCTGATTGGCTTGGAATTCGAGGAACGCCATCTTGGATGACGTCATTTAAAGGAACCGTCATTTGGCGAGTAGGCGCCAGTTGAAGAGGATGTTCCGCGTTGGTTGGAAAGAAGATGGCTCCGCTCCGCTCCAGAACAAAGAAGATTGAAGATGCGGCTTGATAGAAGACTTCATCCCGATGGTGGACTTCCGACTTCAGCCGATGATGGATTTCTTCAGCCGCCGCTTGGATCCAGTCTTCAGCCCGAGGATGGACGTCACTCTTCAGCCCCCCGCTTGGGCTTGGATCAAGACTTCCGAGGACCAATCGGTGAACCTGGTATGGTGAAGATAAGGTAGGAAGATCTTCAGGGGCTTAGTGTTAGGTTTATTTAAGGGGGGTTTGGGTTAGATTAGGGGTATGTGGGTGGTGGGTTGTAATGTTGGGGGGGGTATTGTATGTTTTTTTTTACAGGCAAAAGAGCTGAATTCTTTGGGGCATGCCCCACAAAGGGCCCTGTTCAGGGCTGGTAAGGTAAAAGAGCTTTGAACTTTTGTAATTTAGAATAGGGTAGGGCATTTTTTATTTTGGGGGGCTTTGTTATTTTATTAGGGGGCTTAGAGTAGGTGTAATTAGTTTAAAATTGTTGTAATTTTTTTCTAATGTTTGTAAATATTTTTTTATTTTTTGTAACTTTGTTATTTTTTATTTTTTGTACTTTAGTTAGTTTATTTCATTGTAGTTATTTGTAGATATTTTATTTAAATAATTTATTGATAGTGTAGTCTTAGGTTTAATTGTAGATAATTGTAGGTATTGTGTTTAATTAATTTATTGATAGTGTAGTGTTAGGTTTAATTGTAGATAATTGTAGGTAGTTTATTTAATTTATTTATTGATAGTGTAGTGTTAGGTTTAATTGTAACTTAGGTTAGGATTTATTTTACAGGTAATTTTGTAATTATTTTAACTATTTTAGCTATTAAATAGTTCTTAACTATTTAATAGCTATTGTACTTGGTTAAAATAAATACAAAGTTGCCTGTAAAATAAATATTAATCCTAAAATAGCTATAATATAATTATAATTTATGTTGTAGCAATATTAGGGTTTATTTTACAGGTAAGTATTTAGCTTTAAATAGGAATAATTTATTTAATAAGAGTTAATTTATTTCGTTAGAATAAAATTATATTTAACTTAGGGGGGTGTTAGGGTTAGGGTTAAAATTAGCTTTAGGGGTTAAAAAATTTATTAGAGTAGCGGCGAGCTCCGATCGGCAGATTAGGGGTTAATACTTGAAGTTAGGTGTCAGCGATGTTAGGGAGGGCAGATTAGGGGTTAATACTATTTATTATAGGGTTAGTGAGGCGGGAGTGAGGCGGATTAGGGGTTAATAACTTTATTATAGTAGCGGTGCGGTCCGCTCGGCAGATTAGGGGTTAATAAATGTAGGCAGGTGGAGGCGACGTTGTGGGGGGCAGATTAGGGGTTAATAAATATAATATAGGGGTCGGCGGTGTTAGGGGCAGCAGCTTAGGGGTACATAGGGATAATGTAAGTAGCGGTGGTTTACGGAGCGGCAGATTAGGGGTTAATAATAATATGCAGGTGTCAGCGATAGCGGCGGCAGCAGATTAGGGGTTAATAAGTGTAAGGTTAGGGGTGTTTAGACTTGGGGTACATGTTAGAGTGTTAGGTGCAGACGTAGGAAGTGTTTCCCATAGTAAACAATGGGGCTGCGTTAGGAGCTTTACGCGGCTTTTTTGCAGGTGTTAGTTTTTTTTCAGCTCAAACAGCCCCATTGTTTCCTATGGGGGAATCGTGCACGAGCACGTTTTTTAAGCTGGCCGCGTCCGTAAGCACCGCTGATATCGAGAGTTGAAGTTGCGTTAAATATGCTCTACGCTCCTTTTTTGGAGCCTAACGCAGCCATTCTGTGAACTCTCAATACCAGAGGTATTTAAAAGGTGCGGCCAGAAAAAAGCACGCGTAGCTAACGCACCCCTTTGGCCGCAGAACTCTAAATCTAGGTGTTAGTTTATCTGTGTAATATAATAAAGTGAGTGTATGTGCTTTTTAAAGAATTAATATAATAGAATAACATCTCTTTCTAATGAGGCGTGAGAAAATCGTGCTTAATAACCTAAATTGTATATAAGTAACTAGCTTAGAAAATGTAAACGTTAACCTAGTGGCGAGTTTGTGTCAAATACCCCTCATGACATCGCCGCCACCTACATTATACTTATTAACCCCTAATCTGCCGCTCCCTACACCGCCGCAACCTACCTACACTTATTAACCATAATCTGCCACCCCCTGCACCGCCGCCACCTACATTATACTTATTAACCCCTAATCTGCCGCCCCGACATCGCCGACACCTACATAAAAGTATTAACCCCTATCCCGCCGCTCCCGGAGCCCATTGCAACTAAATAAATGTATTAACCCCTAACCCCCTGGCCTCCCACATCACTACCACTTACTAAACCTATTAACCCCTAAACCGCCAGCCCCCCACATCGCCATAAACTAAATTCAGCTATTAACCCCTAAACCTAACAACCCGCTAACTTTATATTAAATTTTAACTCTTCCCTATCTTATAATAAATTAAAACTTACCTTTAAAATTAAATTAAACTATATTAAACTACTAAATAACCTACCCTAACTATTATACTAAAATTACATTAAACTATATTAAACTAATATTTAATCTACCCTAACTGTTATACAAAAATTACAATAAACTACAAATTAAATTAAATATATTATATAGTTAAAAACCTAACACTACTCAAATAATTTAAATCTACTATTAAAAATTACAAAGTTACAAAAAACTAACAACTAAGTTACATAAAATAACAAACACTAAGTTACAAAAAAATAAAATAAACACTAAGTTACACAAAATAAAAAATAAATGATCAAATATTTAAACTAATTACCCCTAATCTAAGAGCCCTATGAAAATAAAAAAGCCCCCCCAAAATATAAAAAAACCTAGCCTACAATAAACTACCAATGGCCCTTAAAAGGGCCTTTTGCGGGGCATTGCCCCAAAGAAATCAGCTCTTTTACATGTAAAAAAAATAGAATTCTATCAGCCAATCGGAAATAAGGTTGAAATAAGCCTATTAGCTGTTGCAATCAGCCAATAGGATTGAGCTTTCATCCTATCGGCTGATCCAATCAGCCAATAGGATTGAGCTCACATTCTATTGGCTATTCCAATCAATACAATATAAATCACACATCGGTGTGTCCATTCATACTAGGCTAAAAAATAATAATAATAATATTTTTTTTTAGCCTAGTATGAATGGACACACCGGTGTGTGATTTATATTGTATGAGGATTTAATTGCATATTTATAAGGAGAGAATGTTTTATTGAGAATAAATATTTACATTTATATTGTTTTATCATTTTTTCAGTGTCATTATTGGGATTTTTTTCTCTATTTCAAATCCTAGAGATTTTAAACGGAGTAGAGATTTGATATATATATATATATATATATATATATTTCACTTCGTTATCACACTTGTGAACATCTACTAATAACGCTTAGTTCCAGCTCACTGCTCACCTACGGACAACGCTGGTATTACAGGTTTTTTTCAACCCGGCATTAGCCTCTAAAAAGTGAGCGTAGAGCAAAATTTAGCTCCACATTTCACCTCAATACCAGCGTTGCTTACGGTAGCGGTAAGCTGGCTAAATGTGCTCGTGCACAATTTCCCCATAGGAAACAATGGGACTGAGCTGGCTGAAAAAAAACCTAACACCTGCAAAAAAGCAGCGTTCAGCTCCTAACGCAGCCCCATTGTTTCCTATGGGGAAATACATTTTATGTCTGCACCTAACACCCTAGCATGAACCCCGAGTCTAAACACCCCTAATCTTATACTTATTAACCCCTAATCTGCTGCCCTTGACATCACCGCCACCTACATTATATTATTATCCCCTAATCTGCCGCTCTGGACACCGTCACCACCTACATTATACTTATGAACCCCTATTCTGCTGCCCCCAACATCGCCGAACCCTACATTATATTTATTAACCCCTAATCTGCCCCCCAACCTAACTAAAATTATTAACCCATAATCTGCCACCGCCAACGTCGCCGCCACTATAATAAAGTTATTAACCCCTAAACCTAAGTCTAACCCTAACACCCCCTAACTTAAATATAATTTAAATACATCTAAATAAATTTACTAGTATTAACTAAATTATTCCTATTTAAAACTAAATTCTTACCTATAAAATAAACCCTAAGATAGCTACAATATAACTAATAATTACATTGTAGCTAGCTTAGGATTTATTTTTATTTTACAGGCAAGTTTGTATTTATTTTAACTAGGTTCAATAGTTATTAAATAGTTATTAACTATTTAATAACTGCCTAGTTAAAATAAAGACAAATTTACCTGTAAAATAAACCCTAACCTAAGTTACAATTACACCTAACACTACACTATCATTAAATTAATTACCTAAACTACCTACAATTAATTATAATTAAATTAAATAAACTAAAGTACGAAAACAACAAAGACTAAATTACAGAAACTAACTAATTACACCTAATCTAATCCCCCTAATAAAATAAAAAAGCCCCCCAAAATAATAAAATTCCCTACCCTATACTAAATTACAAATAGACCTCAAAAGGGCCTTTTGCGGGGCATTGCCCCAAAGTAATCAGCTCTTTTACCTGTAAAAAAAATACAATACTCGCCCAACATTAAAACCCACCACCCACACACCCAACCCTACTCTAAAATCCACCCAAACCCCCCTTAAAAAAACCTAACACTAACTCCTTGAAGATCACCCTACCTTGAGACATCTTCACCCAGCTGGGCAGAAGTGGACCTACAGACAGCCAGAAGTCTTCATCCAGGCGGCATCTTCTATCTTCATCCATCCGTAGCGGAGCGGGTCCATCTTCAATCCAGCCGACGCGGAGCATCCTCTTTAAACGAAGTCCAACGAAGAATGAAGGTTCCTTTAAATGACTTCATCCAAGATGGCGTCCCTTGAATTCCAATATCAGCCAATCGGAATTAAGGTAGGAAAAATCCTAATGGCTGATGCAATCAGAAAATAGGATTGAAGTTCAATCCTATTGGCTGATCCAATCAGCCAATAGGATTGAGCTTGCATTCTATTGGCTGTTCCATGTCAGGTTTCTAATCTAATCATGTGATACTGCCACTTACTGAGCCTTCAAAGTTATTCACACCTACTCTCCTCCCTATTTAAGCTCCACCTTGCTCACTAAATCCTTGCTTAGTATTGTAGTTCTACTGATTCACAGAACTTGCCAAGCCCTAAAGATTTACACCTGTCTCCACAGGTCTCACAGAGTTAAGTTTATTCCTCCAGAATTATCAAGCTCAGTTTTTCAAGCTCTCCCTGCTTAAACTCTTTTTAAGGGAACATCATACCTCAAGTCTCACTGCACTTGTACAGTTTCCCCGGTCTCAACCTCTGTTACTGCTTTTGCCAGCTCAGGCAACACCTCTCTCTGAACCATCCCAGGAAACCTTGCGGTGACGTCACACGCCAGCTGCGATAACGGACTCAGACGCCATTCAGCCTCTGCTCACAGGACACTCAATTTCCTTGCCGCTGCATCCACAGAATCAACCAGGCGGTAAGAGTTCACAACCCATGTTAAAACTCTGTATTATATTCAGCTTACAACGAAGGGAACTTCTTTGCAAAACTTACGCTTTATATTTGAATGTTATTACGCTCTGCCATTTACCTATCACCAATACTGATGTACCTGTACCAAGCTGCATATTGTTTTAACCCTTACTTTCCACTCAGACATACCTTGCTATTCAAGCTTAAACATATTATAACCAATTTACCATCTAAGTATATACTTCCACGCTGTATACCTTAATTGGTTTGTTGCTGTGATTGCCTGCTGCAATGATTTAGCATATAACTATGCATGTGGCAGCAATAGGCTTCACGCATTCAACTACACCAAAAGATTAAATGTAACTCTGTGACATTTTAGTAAACTAAGCTGCCTTCCAACAATCTGTTGTTTCCTAGACGTCTCAGAGTTGCAACAAACATATATTTAATATATCCTATAACCAGCAGTTGTGGCCCAAATAATTAATAGTGACACGTTCTCATACTTTTCCAGATATCGTGTCTCAGACTGTGACATTCCAATCAGCCAATAGAATGCAAGCTCAATTCTATTGGCTGATTGCATCAGCCAATAGGATTTTTTATACCTTAATTCCGATTGGCTGATAGAATCCTATCAGCCAATCGGAATTCAAGGGACGCCATCTTGGTTGACGTCATTTAAAGGAACCTTCATTCTTCATTGGACTTCGTTTGAAGAGGATGCTCCGCGTCGGCTGGATTGAAGATGGACCCGCTCCGCTCCGGATGGATGAAGATAGAAGATGCCACCTGGATGAAGACTTCTGGCTGTCTGGAGGTCCTCTTCTGCTCGGATCGGATGAAGACTTCGGCCCCTCTGGAGGTCCACTTGTGCCCGGCTGGGTGAAGACGTCTCAAGGTAGGGTGATCTTCAAGGGGTTAATGTTAGGTTTTATTAAGGGGGGATTGGGTGGGTATTGTATTTTTTTTTTAAGGTAAAAGAGCTGATTACTTTGGGGCAATGCCCCGCAAAAGGCCCTTTTAAGGGCTATTTGTAATTTAGTATACACCTGTACCTGCCAGACTCGTAATACCAGCAAGCATTAAAAAGCAGCGTTGAGACCTCTCAACCCTGCTTTTTAAGGCTAACACAAGACTTGTAATCTAGGTGTATATTACTACAATTATATCATATTTTAGATTATCCTAAATGTTTGAAGTACTGATGGTACTAAGTTTTTCTTGAATTATCTGTGGTGAACAAAATCCTATCTTTCCTGTTTAATTATACTATTCTATACCCATCCCAGCAGTTAATGTGCCATCCTTTATGCCCTTTTGAAGTGTAGATTAATTATTAGTTTAATATAGTTTAATGTAATTTTAGTATAACAGTTAGGGTAGATTAATCAGTAGTTTAATAAAGTTTAATGTAATTTTAGTATAATAGGGTAGATTAATTATTAGTTTAAAATGGTTTAATTTAAATCTAAAGGTAAGTTTTAATTTATTATAAGATAGGGATGAGTTAATATTTAATATAAAGTTAGCAGGTTGTTAGGTTTAGGGGTTAATAGGTTAATTTAGTTTATGGCGATCTGGGGGGCTGGCGGTTTAGGGGTTAATATGTTTAGTAAGTGGTAGTGATGT
The DNA here is from genome assembly GCF_027579735.1 of Bombina bombina. Lineage (NCBI taxonomy): Eukaryota > Metazoa > Chordata > Amphibia > Anura > Bombinatoridae > Bombina > Bombina bombina. The sequence goes on along the minus strand of NC_069504.1, from coordinate 611,737,410 downwards.
GGAAGGACAGGGGTTTAGGGGTTAATACATTTAGTTAGTTGCAGCGGTGTCGGGGAGCGGCGGAATAGGGGTTAATAAGTTTATTTAGTTGCGGCGGGGTCCGGGAGCAGCGGGATAGGGGGTTAAACATTTTAGTATAGTGGCGGTGTCTAGTGACAGTATATAAATAAAGCTGTGAAAAAGCCGAATAGCAGTGAGATCGATGACTGTTAGTTAACAACTTGGTGTGTGGCTTTTTGACAGCTTTTTATATAAATATGGAGAGCGTATTCAGGTCCGCGGCCGCAATGTTAAACAATGTCAGGCGAGAGTATTGGTGCCGTTGAATGCATGTAAGTTGACGGCTTGATAAGTAGGCCTGTGTCTTACTTCATTCCTTATTTATCTTCTTTTCCCCTTTTTCTCCTTTTTTCCTTTCCCTCTCCTGTAACAACCCCACAAACAAACCTGTAACCTCAAACTGTGGCCTTATAGACACTTTTAGTGCCAATAACTCAATTTTAAGGCTTTCAATCCCAAAATCAACAGGGTAATATAGCTCAGTCAACGTTACTTATATTTCCCCTTGTTCTCAGTATATCCTTCATACAGCTGGCTGTATTCCACCGTGTGGCTAGGTAAAAAAGATTAGGGTCTCTTGCTGCTAGACAAATCCCCAACGATATGCTGGTATTTTGCAAAACTTTAATTCCGTATAGGTATGGACCCGACTCCACCACACTTATCCGCTTTGACTTCGATTTAACCTGTCCGTCAAGACGCTAATATTCCCTTTTGCTGCTGACCTTCCTGGTACTGAAACTTTGGTGGCTCAACTCCTACTCCACCAGGTGCGCTGCAGTGTTTAACGTGTGGATGTCTCCCACTGGGGCTTGGAACTCGGCGGAGATTATTGGAGGATCCTGCGCCTGTACATTACAGCTTGACATGCGAGCTCCATTACCTTAACTTCTGGGCAGCAAAAGTTTTAAGCTTTGCGTTGTGGGGACAGAAATTGGAGCTTCCCCTACCGTCCCTGACAAATGGAACTCTTCCTGTCAAATGCCTGCGGCGACGATGCGTGTCTTAACTCAAAGGCAATATTCTACCCCAGTGCTCCTGGATCCGCTGAGCACACTAGGGCTGCTCCGCATCGAGGTGTATGGCGTGCGTTCTCTTAGCACTCGAACGCTCTGCTACACGTTTTGCGTAGCTCTGCCTTCAGCCAATAATTACAGCTTCTAATTGACAATCATCAAATTATTAATTTAGTTCAATAAAGTCACCTACATTTTTTCCAAATCTAAGATCATCAACCTCTTCATTGCTTACTTTATTAAAGGGATAATTAATAAATTAATAACATATTTGGATTTAAGTGTGTATACTGTATGTATATATATATATATATATATATATATATATATATATATATATATATATATATATATATATATATATATATATATACATACAGTATAGTGCATTTAAAAGTATTTATAATGTATTCACAGGGAAATTCATGTTTAAACAAAAAAGTTACATATTTCTTGAAGCCTTTTTTATAAGCAACAAAAAAAAACTTTAATTGCTCTTTGATTGTCTAGCGTAAATAAAAATAGATTCTTAAGATAAAACTCATTCCTGTTTTTCTGCCTCAGAGCCTAGCTCTCTTCAGTTTGTAACAGCACTCTATATAGTATGAATTGTCAGAACCGGAAAAAAAGCCACAGTGCTGCCAAGTAAGACTTTCTGCAATGCCACCCTGGTTGCATTACAATCTGATATGCTCTTCAGTAGCTGCTATTTGGATTTCTGAAAAAATAGCTTGCCAAAATCAGTTTTCTATGTTTGTTTTTCTTACCAAATTAATTACACATGTATTGTTCTTTAATATATATATATATATATTCTCAAAGTTCTGAACTATACATGTCTGTTTGATGCCAGCTTAGTTTGGTTATCCCACTCTTCCCTGTCAAGAGTTTAATTTGTAGCAGTAAGTTGGTGGTAGCCTCTCTAGTGGCGCTTTAACTGCTCTGCTAACACAAGCTGTGATATTTTAATTATACCCTGTGCACATCATGCATTTTTCTAGTTACAATTGTCACAACTCCACGTCTTACACACTTCTGAAAGCAAAACTAAGTCCTACAATTTCAAGCTGTCTTATATGCATCATATGTGCATTATCGGACAATTTCTTAGACAGCTGTTAGCCATTAAGCACTGTGTCCTCTAGTTAAATGCTCATTGTAAATAATAAATTCCTGTTTTCTAAGGCATGCATGTTGTTTCTTGGCATATGTTTTTCAGTTTAGTGTTTGTTTCCTTTTCCCTGTAAAGATACCATGCATTGTGGTTTTCAGTGAAAAGATATCCTAACATTTAAAGAAAGAGGAATGTAATTATTTGGGGTTCAGGGCTAGGTGCAACTATTCTGAAAACTATTATTTATATAAACACACACTTATTTAAATTTAAAATTAAAGGGAAAGTATACTGTGAAATTGTTTTCCCTTAATGTGTTTCCAATTACTTTTTTTCTTACTGCAGAGTATAAAATGAATGAGAATTTGCTTTTTAAGGTTTATTTGTCTATATGAAAGAGCTGATTTTGTGTTTTGAAGCCACAACCTAATAAAATGGGTTGAGCTTGTAGGTATAATCAGATCTCATTACTGTATCACATTGTGTAAATACACCTGCTTCATTATCTTATACCTGTCCGTAAACCAAAGACCAATACTTGGAGAGAACAATGGAAAATTAGCATTATATTACCTTACCTCTTCTATACCCCACTGGGAGTGTAATTTCTTCTGCTGGCTGTGTTTACACGGCTAATCTATTGCTTGGACCTAAGGCTAAAAACTTTAAGAATAGGTGGGGATACCACAGGCTAAATCAACTATTTCAAATGCCAATATAAGGGTAAAGGAAATACTTGTAAACAATTTAATACACTCCAGCAGGTAAAGTGGATCATTGGGAACACATTAAAGGGCAGACATTTTTTGAGTAAACTGTCCCTTTAAGATGGGCAAAATTAATTATTAATTAATGTTAAATGAATAATAAACTGAAGGTATAAAAGGGTCTATAATGTATTGTATAGTCAACTGTCCAGCTAAAACTTTGGCTGGTAGCGTTTAGCTGAAATGGGTTAAGCTTGGCTGTTCTAATCCGGGTTCAATTTATTATTATTATGGTTAGACATAGGTATTTGAGTTTAACCAAGTTGAATATTTATGGATTACAGAACCTGTAGAAAGTTGCCTATGTTTGTTTAATAACCTACTTGTACTGACTGGATACACGTCGTAAAGGGGGACTTTGCAACTTACTCGAATTTATAAAATAGATATTTTTCTTTTTGTTAACTTGGTTCATAGTCTATACATACTTGCACCACTATGAATAGACCACAGAGTGAAAGCTCTGCATACAGGGCCGGATTTACATATCAGGTGCCTGTAGGCACAAAAATCTGAAGCGCCCCCCCCCCCAAAAAAAAAAAAACAGGAATATTTTTTTATTATTACAATGGAATTAGCACACAAAGTAATTTTATTTATGAAATGACTATATATTTTATGTAATAAACTGCTACATTTTCGTTATAATTTAATGTAATTATAAATACATTTTTAAATTTTTGTATTTGGGACAATTCAGCTTTCTTCTATTTGGGGATGGATTACGGAGTGTGATGTACATACATTTGGTTATTATTTATTGTTGAAATGCCATGAGAGTTTGTGGTCAAACAAGAGGCACAAGTAAAATACAAAGTCACTTAAAGATTGTGAAAAAAGGAGTACAGATTAAAACTGTATTATACATAATAAAAAAGAAATAATAGAGTGATGTATCAGCAGCTAAAGCATGGATAACTTACAGTGACATAAAGGACATTTACTATTGCATATGAAAAGGGACATTATAAAATGTATTGCACTATTTTAATGATGTTCATGTGCTAAAAAATACTTAATCTGCTTAATTAGTCTATCCAACTGGTTTTCAAACTGTCCTCAGGCCTCCCTAACAGGCCAGATTTTCAGGATTGCTGTGGGTGCAAGCAGGTAAAATAACCATATTTACTAATCAGCTGATTATTTCACCTGTACTCTAGTTCAGATATACTCAAAATCTGGCCTGTTAGGGAGGTCTGAGGTCAGGTTTGAAAACCAGTGGTCTATCCGCATTAATTCATTTCACTATAGGGTCTCACTGATATATAATTTCACGCCAGACCTCAAGGACACCCACTATCAACTAGTTTAAATAAATCAGATATTTTGGTCAACACTATATTTATCATTGTAAATATCAGTGTGCTTTTTATTATGTTTTTGAGAGCCTGTGAGCATTTATATTGTTTTTGGCAATCCTTTCCTAAGAGCTGATGTCTATTTGAGACTGTGGGCCTGATTATCAAAAACACCATGAAGAGTAATCACTCAAAGTCTTTGGGATTTTTTTTTCTTTACCTTATATTGTAATGTAGGTGTGTTTTCTTCACATAGAGAACCCTGCATAGTGAGAAACCTCTCTAGCTAAAGTTTTTGTTTCTAAAATTCTTTGAGGGACCTCGCTGTACTACCTAGAGCTTTAGATTATCAAGCATTGTGTTGGTTTTAGTTGGTTTGTCCATTACTTTTGAATTTATTTGCTCTTTCCCCTGTACAACCACGTGTATAAAGTCAGAACCCTGATGTTGAACATGAAGTCTTTACTTCCTTTTCAGTACAAATCCTGCACCTTATTATATTTCCAGATACATAGCTAACAAGTCTATAAAATGTAATAACACAAAGTTGCATAAAGTCTTCAGAGAGATTGACAGCACACCCAAAAAATCTGTGTGAAAAGCCACAAATTGCCTGGCTTACAATGCTTAAAATGGATTTTCACCAAGGTTGAAAGATTGTGTGAAAATTGTATTTGTTGTATGCAATACTGTATATTTATATACATTCGTTTATAGTCAAACTAATTTTCTTATCTGTATTTTATAATCGTATATAAAAAGAAGATATTATTATCTAGTCAAAGAATCCTTCAAACTTTTTTCCCTCTACCCGCTGCAATAACATGGCATACTCTCCTGACCCAAATACTTTTTAGTACCTGTGTTCAAATGTGTGCCATGTCAAAGACAGTGCTTGGTCACTGACTCACTCAGGCTGCAGTGCAGACAGGTGTCTCAGGGCCAAGGGTAGACGACAGACTCCGACAGTAGGTGGAGGTGGAGCAACACAACTTCAAGCCAGAGAGCAGCAGCAATGAGCACTCAGTAAGCTCACTTTCTTTCCCGCTAGTACTTTGAGGCAGAGGGCGGAAGCCGGCATAATGTGACGTGAGCGTGACGCCGCCCGGCCAGCCCCAAACAACACACAAATCAGCGGCGATGGTGCGTGTACACGGCGCCGACCACGAGCGGCACACTCACTGACTAAGAGTCTGAGACCTCAGAGACGGAGTCAAGACTAGATGAGTGTGCTGACTGGAGAGGGTGGGGTAAGGGGGGTGGGAGGGAGGGAACATAGCCCTCACTCACTCACAGAAAAATCCTAAAAAAAAAAAATTAAAAAAAAAAATTAAAAACATTTTTTTAGAAAGTAATAATAATAAAAAAAAATTACACTGACTCTGTGGCGCCCCTGCTGCAATTGCGCCTGTAGGCACATGCCTACTGTGCCTAATGGCAAATCCGGCCCTGTCTGCATAGGATATGTAAGGTCATTGAAAAAAGAACCAGCGTTTATCAAATCACATGACAAACAGCGCTCCTGAATTCTTTGTGTAAGCAGCTGAATACATACATCTGCGTTTGTCTTATTGCGGTATCAGTTGTAGGTTGCATGTTGAAAGGGAGTTGAAAATAATTTATATTATTTTTATTAATAACATTAAAAGTTAGAAACATTTGCAAATAGAATGTAAAAGGGTAGTACTTAAAGTACTGTCATGTTTTTTCAGCTTTCAGTGACTAGACTTTAGCTGTCCTTGATTTGATTATTGGCATAAGAATAAGTGTATTTTAGGTATTAGAACATGTCAATTAAAACACTTTCAGATGTCTACTATAATTTTATTTTGCAGTATAAATGAAAAAGTTGACACTAATATACGCAATTTATGCCCCAGAAACCATAGAATCAGTGGCATTGTTCTGAGTTAGGATTACATTCCTACAATCTAGTCTGTCCATTGATTGATCAGCAATTAGTACATTGCAGGTAAACTGCTACTTAGTTCTTATATTTGCTTGACAGCCATCTTGGATGAGGGGGAAAAGAAATCACATACATTTCATTATATAATATTGCTTCTGAGTGTCATGTGCAAGATTTGAACACTTGCCAAATAAAGAAAGGCATAAGCAGTTGTTTCTCTACCACTGTAAAAATATGGAAACTGTTAAGTCCATCCACAGTCACTTTAGAGTATATCATGTCAACATTCCCATGTTTGCATGTGTTTGGTATGATTATAGTTAAAATGTTAATCATGTAGAAAATGAATTTCAGATATAAAATGCATTTTCTTTCAGTTTATGACATACATTTAGGACTCTTAGCAATAATACAAATAGAAATGCAACTTCTTTAAATTTGTATACCTGCTTTCATCTGTTTTAAAAATTTAAGTTCATAATAACTATAATTTTTTAATGAAAGACTTAGGTTCCTGCTGAGGTTTTAGGCGAAACATGGGGTTTGAGGCCAAAAGTGGAGTTAAGTTACTTTTGTGTGGTACATTAAAATTCATCTATTGCAGTCATGCTGTAATTGTACATTATGTTTGGCACTCTTAAGTATGCTGGCTAGACAAGTGGTTTCCAACATGTAACTAAAAACCCAATAGGTTTACACAATTGGTGTAGTGCTGGCTAATACAGCAATTCAGAAAACGTGTCCACGGTGAGCCTGAAAAATGAGTCTTTGCCAGATGAAGAACTCCGTGGCTCACATTCTGTCCTACTTTTGATTATTAAGCAGCAAAAAGGATTAATTTATTTAAAAAGTTGATGTACTGATTATACAGAGAAAATGTAAGCAATGAAAGCGGGAGGTTAAAATCTAAGGTTCATGTGTAGGATCAGTATTTACTTACATGTCTAATGCTTCTGAGTAATGGCGTGTGATACCAGCAGTTCGAGACAAGCTTAATGCCTCCTGTGTGAATGGTTAGCGCAATCTGAAGTGGATGAACAGCTATTATTAGCATATAAATAAAATATTGTATTGATTGTTTGTTTGTAAAAATATGTGAAAAGAAAAAAATAGAAAAAAAAAGGCAAAAAATGCTTATAAAAATGCACCAGTGATAAATGGCATTTTAAATAAATCTTTGTATATTATTATTTTTATTATTATTGGTTATTTGTAGATCGCCAACAGATTTCGCTGTGCTATAAACACATGAATGATATATAAAGGTTGCTTTTAAAATAAGCAAATGGGCAGAGGACCCAGCCAAGAGTTGCACTGTTGTAAATGACCTTGCATGAAGGGGATGTACAGGACAGCTGGACTTGTAGGTGCTTACATGCTAAGATGGCTGATGGTAAAAGAGGTGAGGAACTGAGGGAAGAAAAGATTAATGTATATTTTATGAACAGTAGAGTCTTTAAAAGGACAGTAAAATCAAAATTAAACTTTCATGGTTTGGATAGAGCACGCGATTTTTAAATAACTTTTCAGATTACTTCTACTATCTCATTTTCATTTTTCTCTTGTTATGATTTGTGTAAAAGCATATCTAGGTAGGCTCAGGAGCAGCAATGCACTACAGGGAACTAGCTTCTGATTGGTGGCTGCACATATATGCCTGTTGTCATTGACTAACCTCATGTATTCGGTTCTTCATGAACAAATTAAGGATCTGTCCAGAAAAATCTCGCTGTCCAGCAGACTATTTGATTGGAAGAATTTGGTGGCTCTAACTCAAGTTTAAAAGTATAATAAATTCCAAATTAAAGTTTCATGATTTAGATAGAGCATGCTACTTTCTAATTTACTTCTATTATTTAATTTGCATTGTTTTCTTGGTATCTTTTGTTGAAAAGCATACCTAGATAGGTTTAGGAGCAGCAATGCACTACTGTGAGCTAGCTGTTGATGGACGCACATATATGCCTCTTGCTATTGGCTCACCCATTGTGTTCAGCTAGCTCCCAATAGTGTATTGCTGCTCCTTCAATAAGTATACCAAGTGAATGAAGCAAATTTGATAATAGAAGTAAATTAGAAAGCTCTTAAAAATTATATACTCTGTCTGAATAATGAATAAGAGCTCTTAAAGCTTTGAAAACCAGAGTAGAGTCTTGTGGAGAGAGGCAGAGTTCCAGGAGAAAGGGGATGCTGGGTAGAAAACCTGTTCCTCAGTATAAATTCATATAACAGGCATATAGATGTATTTGCAGCTTCAGCTACACCCTTAAAAAGCATCACATAGGAAATATATATAGAACAAGATCCACAATGCAAGCTAGAAGTGTAATGCATTACATCCCTCTCTGACAACTAATGGGCTAAAGCAGAGACCCATTAATGTGTTTTCTTGAGCTACATGTTAAAGGGACAGGAAAATCAAAATTAAACTATTATGATTCAAATAAATAATGTGGTTTTAATAACTTCCCTATTTATGTTTATTATCAAATTTACATATATTTTTTTCATGATATCCCAAGAGAATTAAGTACATTTGATAATTATTTATTAATTTGCATGCTCTATTTTAATCATGAAAGTTAAATTGTGACTTTCATATTCCTTCAAAAAAGAGCTTACACTTTACAAATTAGGTTGGGAAAACTTTAAATCTGCTTCTAAATTTAATATTCTTATCGGTTATTTGTAAAGCACCAACAGATTCTACAGCGCTATATATGACAAATGTTTTCTATAAATGAATTGCCTTTATTTTAAACATTTTATAATCAACCCCTAAATTTTTTCTCCCAAGGATGTCCAGATAGCTAAATGACCAATTTAATTTTTTTCACATTTATCAATTTGAATACCATTACCAAATTGCATAACAAGATAAGAAAATATTTAAAGGAACATGCAATTTAAAATAAACTTTAATCGTTTAAAGGTAGAGTCTACTTGAAAATGTTTATTGTTTAAAAAGATATATAGGACTTTTTCATTACCAATTTCCCAGTTTTGCATAACTAACACTGTTATATTAATATACTTTTTACTGCCCCCCTTATTTCAGTTCTTTTGAAAGACTTGCATTTTAGTCCAATCAGTGCTGAATCATAAATAACTCCACGGGAGTGAGCAAAATGTTATCTAAATGGCACACGTGAACTAACGTTGTCTAACTGTGAAAAACTGTCAAAATGCACTGAGATAAAAGGAGGCCTTTAAGGGCTTAGAAAATAGCATTTGAGTCTTCCAAGGTTTATCTTTCCACAAAGAATACCAAGAGAACAAAGCAAATGTGATGATAAATGTAAATTGGAAAGTTGCTTAAAATTGTATGTCCTATCGGAATCATGAAAGTTTATTTTGACTAGACTGTCCTTTTAAACAGAGCATGCAATTAATAAAAATAATAAACAACTTTCCAATTGTTTTAAGTACATACTTTTTGAGGCATCAGCTCCTTCTGAGCATGTGCAAGAGTTCACAGTATTTACTTATTTGAGTCTGTGATTTTCTGATTGCTGTCACATGATATGGAGGTAGGGAAATTAAATGAATACACTATACACTATGGAGCCAATTGTATGTGGACAACTGACCATCAAACATTTGAGCTTGTTGGACATGCTATTCCAAAGCCATGGGAATGGATACGGAGTTGCCCCACTTTGTGCCCACCACTGTTCTGGGAAGGCTTTTCACAAAATATTGGTGTCTCTGTGGGAATTTGTGCCCATTCAACCAAAAGAGCATTTGTGTGGTCAGGCACTGATGTTGAACGAGAAGTTCTGGCTTGCAGTCAGTGTTCCAATTCATCCCAAAAGTTTTCAATGGGGTTTAGGTGCAGACCACACAAGCTCCACCACATCAAATTCCTCAAACTATGTTTTCATGGACCTTGCTTTGTGCGCATGGGCCCATTTATGCTGGAACAGGAAAGGAGCTTCACCAAACTGTTGTCATAAAGTTGGAAGCACAGAATTTTCTAAAATATGTTTTTATCCTGTAACATTAAGATAGCCATTCATTGGAACTAATGGGCCTAGACCAAACCCTGAAAAACAGAACCAGACCATTATTCCTGCTTCACCAAACTTTACAGTTGGTACAATGCATTCTGGTAGGTAAGATTCTCCTGGCATCTGCCACACTAAGATTCTTCTATAAGACTACCAGATAGCTCAGCATGATTCATCACTCCAGAGAGTACCTCCCCATTGCTACAGAGTCTGTTTGTGACATGACTTATGCTACTCTATTCAACGCTTGGTGAATGTTAAGATGAGGCTTGTGTACAGCTGCTTGTCTGGGTATACCTTTTTCATGAAGTGCCAAATGCACAGTTCTTGTGTTGCTTCCAGAGATAGTTTGATACTCTGTAGTGATGGATAATAGGCAATTTTTACACTCTATGTGCACTCAGTATCCCCACTCTATTGACCAGGGTAGATCTAGTAGGGAAGAAACGTCACCAATTGACTTGTTGCTAAGGTTTCACTATGACACTGCCACATTTAACATCACTAAGCTTTTCAGTACAATCCATTGTACTACCAATGTTTGTCTATGGAGATTTCATGTTCTGGATTTTATACACCTGATAGCGATGGGTGTGGCTGAGACACATGAACCTAATAATTAGTAGGGGTGTAGACATAATTTTAGCCTTATAGTATCCTTGAAATGCAAAACAAGTTATTTTTAAATATTTTTTTTTTATATGCAGATCTTTGCAGTTTTAATGGTTAATTGCTGATATATTATGCCTTTAAATAATAAAAAAGAAAATGCTATAATGTCCCTTATTGAGAAACAAACTTTTGGTTTTAATTTCCTTTCCCATCAGCTGCCATTTTAATTGTTCATCTTTGGACTAGAGCATTATATATTTAGTTTTTTTATTTCAGCTATTAAATTACTTTTTTATATATATATGTTAACAGTACATAAAGCAATAGGGACTTACATAGGCCCGCAATTTATCAAAGTCTGGCGGACCTGATCCGACAGTGCGGATCAGGCCCGCCAGACCTTGCTGAATACGGCGAGCAATACGCTCGCCATATTCAGCATTGCACCAGCAGCTCACAAGAGCTGCTGGTGCAACGCCGCCCCCTGCAGACTCACGGCCAATGGGTACTCGATCGGGTTGATTTCCGGCGATGTCTGTCCGCCTGCTCAGAGCAGGCGGACAGGGTTATGGAGCAGCGGTCTTTGTGTCTGCTGCTTCATAACTGCTGTTTCTGGCGAGCCTGCAGGCTCGCCAGAAACACGGGGCATCAAGCTCCATTCGGAGCTTGATAGATAGGCCCCATAGTCTGTAGAATGCTCTTTATTAACATAGGCTTGATCATGTAATAACTATAAACTATGGATCCAGTTTCTGGTAATTAATCTCTTGATGAGCACATAATATATTTGTCAAGTAGGCTTGAAAAAGTAGTTTCTCCTGCTATGAATGAGACAATACAAGAAAGTTTTGGACACAGTTTCTGTCTTGGCTTAAAAAAAAAAAAAGAATCGCTAGCTTTTTATAAAAGATCCATGTCCCTCTCTTTATTCCCAAGCCCCTTTTTCATAGTTTATATAACTGCTCCTGAAAAAAAAAAATGTTTATTTTCTCAATCCCCTAAACCTTCTAGAAGTGTGGCAACTCACATGCCTTCCCTAAGACCTCAGTTTGATACCATAGTTCTTTCTTAAACATCTTTCAGTGAAATTGTCAATTCTTCTACACCTAGTTTATTTTGAGTGAGTTTTAGCACATATAGCACACTATTGCCTGGGTGGAAGCTACTTCCTGTGTAGGCCAGTAATGTATGCTATCTGCAATAATACTGTGGTAGTAAATGTAACATTTTGCATTGTAATGTGAGTCCAATCAAGAAAAAACAATATTATGGAACAATATATATTCTGCAATATATTTTATAGAGACATAGGGGTTGATTTATCAAGTGTTGGGCAGACGTGATCCCCTGTAGCGGAGCATGTCCACCTGAAATTGATAAATGCTGTCGGCATTTATCATTGCACATGCATTTCGTATGAAATGCTTGTGCAATGCCGCCCCCTGTACACTCGTGGCCAATCAGCCGCTAGCAGGAGGTGTCAATCATCCTGATTGGATCCGATCGGGATAATTGCTCTCCGCCACCTCAGAGGTGGCAGATTAAGTTAAGGAGCAGCGGTCTTATGACTGCTGCTCCTTAAATGTTGTTTCCGGTGAACTTGAAGCCATTCCTAAAAGATGTTGTACAGGTGCAGAATCTCTAGACTTGTTCAGTGGTGCCGCTAGATTTGGATAAGAGAAATGTATGCAACAGTATTACAGATGTGGGCTGGGAATATCTGTGGGCCATACATGGTTGAGTGTCATGTGACTAGTGCAGAATAAATGGGCCTCTAACTTACTTCCACACTGTGAGCTCTCAGCTACTGGAGCTGCAAAAAATACATTGATGCCTGACTGATCTGCTATTGTTTATTAAGATTAAGCTTCTCCCGAATATAAGAAATCACTTTATACAGCAAGTTACAAAATATTTCATATTTAAGAGACGTTATTTTTATTAACTGATGAAACACATACATTACAATAAAGAAATGTGAAATCCAAGTTGTGTTTTATTCCACTAGTACACACAGTGAAATAAAAAAAAAAACGTCTTCCATATACATAAATTAAAAAGATGTTACCCTTTGTTCAAGAAAAGATTCTGCTACCATCATACTCACCACACATCATTCTCTCTATCAACAAAATCTGTTCAAGACATTCCTAAAAACAGGCAAGAAAGAAAGAACTGTTTTATTTAAAAATATAGATAAATAGGGAAAATAAATGTATCAATGAAATTAGATGATTATGGAACTGTTTTTCTTTAAATATGATAGGTTGTAAATAAATACTTTTAATCTCAATTTAATGAGTTTCCTTTCCATTTATTCTAACACTATTTGCTTTATGTAGTGTTTCATTTTTAATTTTCAGTATTGTTAGTATTAAGTGCCTTACATTTTGTGTCAATTTAAATATGGCAGTGATTTTTTATTTTTTTTCATTGGGGGGATTGGAATAATTTTCTCTATTCAGAACAATTTCCCAATTTTCCCAGAGAAAAGGAAAAACAAATCTGCTTTGTATTAAACTGAATGCAAGAGAAATATTATGGAAGAAGATATTTTGATGTTTAAAATAATTCTAACATAAATAAAATTGAGCCTTCAAAGCCATAATAACTCTATCTTTAATAAATATTATGGATTTTCTATGAGTTAATAATGAAATATAAACAACCCCTTCAATATTTTCCAATTAATGCTTTAACATCTCCTGTTTCTATTATACAAAAGTAATATCGTAATGTAAAATATCAAAATTGCACGCAGGAATATTTTATTTGATCAGCAACTTTATTTAATAGTAATAGCCTAGTTATGTTTAACTTCAGTTTTCCTGTAGTGTAGTAAATTTTACCACATGTGCTTCATGAATCTAGTGCAATTTGTAAAGAATAAAAAAAAAAAGAAAAAAAAAATACTATTCCCAAATTTGCAATTTTTGGATAAAAAATCAGAAAACAAACAGGTAGCTTCTAAAGGGACATTGAAAAAAAGCAACTTTTAAAATTGTAAAATAAAATATTCTATTTTGCATAATAGGGAAACATTGCAATATACATTCATTGTTTGTTTTGTTTTGCTTTGTTTTGTGAAATATCTTATTTTTAAACATTGTGCTGGTTTCACACTCCTGAGAGAGGCTGAAACTCTGCAGCTTAGGTTTCTCCAAAATACTATAAATTGCCTAAACAAGCTATGTGATTGCTTAGAGCAGTGCACAGCTTCTTCACAGATATCCCTAGCTAGCCACGAGTGAGAGGGATAAGCTAAAAATAAAATTGAAAAGCTGATTTTGTGTTTTGAAGCCACAACCTAATAAAATGGGTTGAGCTTGTAGGTATAATCAGATCTCATTATTTTATCACATTGTGTACATATAGAAGCTTCTTTATCTTATATCTGTCTGTAAAACAATCACCAATACTTGGAGAGAACAATAGAAAATTAACATTGTATTTCCTTATCTCTTCTATACCCCACTAGGAGTGTAATTTCTTCTGCTGGATGTGTTTACACAACATAGACCTATTTTTTTTCAGAATAGGTGGGAATACCACAGGCTAGCTCAACTATTTCAAATGCCAATATAAGGGTAAAGGATATACTTGTAAACAATTAAATACACTCTAGCAGGTAAAGTGGACCATTGTGAACATATTAAAGGGGGGAAGTTTTTGAGTAAACTGTCCCTTTAAATGTTCAGTGAACACCCGGTTATTACAGTATATTTCTGTTGGGTTGCTAAAGAATAACATATCAGTCTTTTTGTTTTTAAAACAAATTAACATATTTTTTCTGCAATTATTCTTCAATAGCCAAACTCCACCCACCATTTGCCTTATTTTCAGGAGCCAAACTGAGCTTTAGTCATCAGACTGGACAGATAGCTCAGTATGCTAATGCACTGTGGCTGAGCTTTGTAACAACCTGAGGGTTGCAGGTTAGATCCCTGGCGAGGTCCACTCAACCTTTCAGCCTTCCGAGTTTGATAAAATGAGCAACGCCTTGAGACCCTTGCGGGTGATTAGCCGTGCTTTACAAGTACCCAATACGTACTGGCACTGGATTTTCCACACTGCAATTGGCTAAGAGGTGGAATTGGGATTTGCCATCACTTTAAAGGGATGTTAAACACTTTGAGATGGTAATATAAAATGATAAATCATATCTATAAAAAAAATTCTGCAGTATACTTTCTTTTTTTATTTTGTCCCCTTTTCCTGTAATTCCATTCTGAAATTGTAAGCTTTTCAGTTCCTGTTAGAAATGAAAGTGCAGAACACTGTTATATTCCACACAGCCATTGGCTGCACACTCTAGTGACCTATTTATAACTGCCCCTAATTGACCACAGCAGAGAAGGTAACCTAAGTTACAACATGGCAGCTCCCATTGTTTTATAGACACAAAAACTTTACACTTGTTTTGTAAATATTTAAACAATTAATGACACTTTAAAAAGTATATCTACATGTTATTCTCAGACTAATCTTTTCTTTGAATGCATCATTATATCTAGCATTAATTTAGTGTTTAATATATAACAGTGTGAACTTCTTCTTATAGCAGGAATTATAAAGCCTACAATACACGTATTGCAAAGTTTTTACTTAGGGGTGTGATCAATCTGCGCTGGGAAAGTTACCAATAAACCACTGGGTAAATGGAGTATCCTCAAACTCCACAAAGAAGAACACAATCATACAATAGTAATAAGAATATTACTATAATAACCCCTGGCGCTAACGTGTAGCTTAAATTGGTAGTACAAAGTTTTTACTACAAATAATTATTTTATAGTACAAGCTAAATTTGTTAAATGTCTCTTTAAAAAAAGTGAAAGTTTAAAAAAACATAATTTATGTAAGAACTTACCTGATAAATTCATTTCTTTCATATTGGCAAGAGTCCATGAGCTAGTGACGTGTGGGATATACAATCCTACCAGGAGGGGCAAAGTTTCCCAAACCTCAAAATGCCTATAAATACACTCCCCACCACACCCACAATTCAGTTTAACGAATAGCCAAGTAGTGGGGAACTGGAAATATAATTGTGCTTTATACAAAAAACCATAACCACCATAAAAATGGTGGGTCTCATGGACTCTTGCCAATATGAAAGAAATTAATTTATCAGGTAATTTCTTACATAAATTATGTTTTCTTTCATGTAATTGGCAAGAGTCCATGAGCTAGTGAAGTATGGGATAGTAATACCCAAGATGTGGAACCCCACAGAAGAGTCACTAGAGAGGGAGGGTTACAAATAATAACAGCCATTTTCCGCTGAAAAAATTCATTCACAATCAAAAATATAAGTTTTTCTCATAGTTGAAAAGAAAAAACTTAAACATAAGCAGAGGAATCAAACTTAAACAGCTGCCGGAAGAACTTTTCTACCAAAAACTGCTTCCGAAGAAGCAAATACATCAGAACGGTAGAATTTAGTAAATGTATGCAAAGAAGACCAAGTTGCTGCCTTGTAAATCTGATCACAGAAAATAGCACGGCTTAACCTCGCCTCTTGAGATTTCCAAAACCCTTGTGCTGTCAGAGATCCCCAGATAGCTCCCCAACCTGGAAGACTTGCATCTGTTGTGATCACAGTCCAGGTTGGATGAACAAAAGAAGCCCCTTCAACTATACGATGGTGATCTAACCACCAAGTCAGAGAGAGTCGTACATTGGGATTTAAGGATATTAATTGTGATATCTTTGTATAATCCATGCACCATTGATTCAGCATACAAAGCTGGAGAGGTCTCATATGAAAATGAGCAAAGGGGATCATGTCCGATGCTGCAGTCATGAGACCTAAAACTTCCATGCACATAGCTACTGAAGGGAATGATTGAAACTGAAGGCTCTGACAAGCTTAAACCATTTTTATTTGTCTGTTGTCCGTTAGAGACAGAGTCATGGACACTGAACCTATCTGGAAACTTAAAAAGGTGACCCTTGTCTGAGGAATCAAGGAAATTTTTGGTAAATTGATCCTCCAAGCATGTCTTTGAAGAAACAACACTAGTTTATTTGTGTGAGATTCAGCAGAATGTAAAGACTGAGCTAGTACCAAGATATTGTCCAAATAAGGAAACACTGCAATACCCCATTCTCTGATTACAGAGAGTAGGGCACCGAGAACCTTTGAAAAGATTCTTGGAGCTGTTGCTAGGCCAAATGGAAGAGCATCAAATTAGTAATGCTTGTCTAGAAAAGAGAATCTGTGCTCTGGATGAATCGGAATATGAAGAAATGCATCCTGTAAGTCTATTGTGGACATATAATGACCTTGCTGAACAAAAGGCAGAAAACTCCTTATAGTCACCATTTTGAAAATTGGCACTCTTACAAAACGATTAAAAATTTTCAGATCCAGAACTGGCCTGAATGAATTTTCTTTCTTTGGGACAACGAATAGATATGAATAAAACCCCAGACCCTGTTCCTGAAACGGAACTGGTATAAATTACCCCTGAAAGCTTCAGATCTTAAACACACTTCAGAAAAGCCTGAGCCTTTACTGGATTTGCTGGGATGAATGAGAGAAAAAATCTTCTCACAGGAGGTCTTACTCTGAATCCTATTCGATACCCTTGAGAGACAATACTCAGGTCTTTTATCCTGAGGCAAAAAAAAAACCTTCCCCCCCAGTGACAGTTGAAATAATCAAATTGAAACTGAGAACCAAATAAATTATTACCTTGGAAAGAAAGAGATAGTAATCTAGACTTAGATACCATGTCAGCATTCCAATATTTGAGCCACAAAGCTCCTCTAGCTAAAATAGCTAAGGACATAGATCTAACATGAATTTTGATGATATCAAAAATGGCATCACAGATAAAATGATTAGCATGTTGAAGCAAGTGAACAATGCTAGACGAATCAGGATCCATTTCCTGTTGCGCTAAACTTTCCAACCAAAACGTTTATGCAGCTGCAACATCAGCCATAGAAATGGCAGGCCTGAGAAGATAGCCAGAATATAAATAAGCTTTCCTTAGATAAGATTCAAGTTTCCTATCTAAAGGGTCCTTAAAGAAAGTACTATCTTCCATAGGAATAGCAGTACGTTTGGCAAGAGTAGAAATAGCCCCATCAACTTTGGGGATCTTTTCCCAAAATTCCAATTTAACTGCTGGCAATAGATACAATTTTTTAAACCTTTAAGGAGGAAAAAAAGAAGTACCAGGCCTATTTCATTTCTCTGAAATCATATCAGAAATAGCATCAGGAACTGGAAAAACCTCTGGAGTAACCACAGGAGGTTTATAAACAGAATTTAAACGTTTACAAGTTTTAGTATCAAGAGGACTAGTTTCCTCAATATCCAAAGTAATCAACACCTCTTTTAACAAGGAATGAATATACTCCATTTTAAATAGATAAGTAGATTTTTCAGTGTCAATATCTGAGGTAGGATTTTCTGAATCAGATAGATCCCCATTAGAGGAGGATAAATCAGTATGTTGTCCGTCATTTGAAATTTCATCAACTTTATGAGAAGTTTTAAAAGACCTTTTACATTTATTAGAAGTCATAATAGCAGACAAAGCCTTCTGAATTGCATCAGCAATAAAATCTTTTATATTCACAGGGATATCATGTACATTAGATGTTGAAGGAACAACAGGCATTGTACTAGTACTGATGGATACATTCTCTACATGTAAAAGTTTATCATGACAACTATTACATACCACAGCTGGAGATATAATCTCCACAAATTTACAACAGATACACTTAGCTTTGGTAGAACTGTTATCAGGCAGCATGGTTCCAACAGTCGTTTCTGAGACAGGATCAGAGTGAGACATCTTACAAATGTAAGAGAAAAAACAACATATAAAGCAAAATTATCAATTTCCTTATATGGCAGTTTCAGGAATGGGAAAAAATGCAAACAGCATAGCTCTCTGAACATAGAAAAAGGCTAGAGGCATTTAGGAAATGGGGTTTTAAATAATTAAATTATTTGGCGCCAAGTATGACGCACAGCGCAAAATGAAATTTTTTGGTATTAACAATATCCGGAAATGACACACTCGCGTCATTGCAGATGCAACCTTGTGCAAGGAATCTCGGCATCAACTAAGATGCCGGAAATGACGAATTTGCGTCACCGGACGTACCTTCACGCCCAAAAAATTATTGCGCCAAAGATGACGCAATAAACATCAGCATTTTGCGACCTTGCAAGCCTAATTTTGCCCGCAAAAATTTAATGAAAAAGCAGTCAATTTGAAAAAAGACTATACCCCAGGTATGAAAAATATTTTCCTAAATATGTTTTTTCCCAAATATGAAACTGATAGTCTGCGAAAGGAAATACACATAAACCTGACTCGTGACAAATATAAGTACAATACATATATTTAGAACTTTATATTAATACATAAAGTGCCAAACCATAGCTGAGATTGTCGATCTGAAAAGGGAGGTAGGAGATGAATCTCTACAACCGATAACAGAGAACCTTTGAAAAGATTTCCAGTGAGGAAAACCATAAAATCAATAGGCCATACTCTCTTCACATCCCTCTGACATTCACTGTACTCTGAGAGGAAACGGGCTTTAAAATGCTGAGAAGCGCATATCACAGAAGAAAATTAAGCACAAACATACTTCACCACCTCCATAGGGAGGCAACGTTTGTGAAACTGAATTGTGGGTGTGGTGAGGGGTGTATTTATAGGCATTTTGAAGTTTGGGAAACTTTGCCCCTCCTGGTAGGATTGTATATCCCATACGTCACTAGCTCATGGACTCTTGCCAATTACATGAAAGAAAATTTTTTAATAGACTTTTTTGTTTTTTCTTTCACATGAAAAAGAGCTAAATCACTTGATGCCCTTTTCAGGGCATTTTGTAGCTTAGTTTTTTTTAAGAAAGGGTTTTTAGATAAGAATTTTTTTTTCAATGCCCCTCTCTGGGCAATTTTCAGAGTAGGTTTTTTTTATAGATAGGATTTTTGGTGGGTGGGGGGTTAATTTGATTTTAGTATAGGGTTATATTTGTGCAAAAGAGCTGATCAGTATAGTTTAGGGTTTTTTTAGGGGTTAAGGGGACTGTAGTTTTAGGATAGGGTTGGTTAAGGTTTTTATCTTTGTTATTTTTTATTTTCTGGAGGTGTTAACTGTTAGGAGGTTAGGGGGTATTTTGCTATGGGGGTTGCGGTGGTTAGGGGGTTAATAGTGTAGGGGATTTAGAGTGGTGCGGTGTGTAGCAGGGTAATTTGCGATGGGTTGTGTGGAGGTTTGGGGGTTTATAGTGTAGCGGGGTAATTTGCAATGGGAGTATGGTGGTTTAGGGGTAAATAGTGTAGCGGGTGGATAGTGAAGTTCTTTTATTTATTTTTTAGTGCTATTTTTTTCTCTTCCCAAACTCTTTACACGAACTTTCAAGTGGCATAAAACGTTTGAATGTACATTGAAATTGCATTCAAGCAATCACATTTACTTTCAACCTGTAATACGACCACACTTTTGCTCTTGATGGGGCCCATTGAAAATATAGAGAGTGCAAATTATTGTGAATTCACCCAAACTAACTCATGGTAATTTAAACACCGCTCCACTTGCAATGTGGAGTTAAGCTAAACAAATCCTGTGATTTCCCGACTGTGTTTGCTCTTCTCACACAAATGATTTTACTCCACCCATAATCTAGTCCTATATTTTATGGAAAAATTAATTAGTTATGCAATAGTGATATCTGTTTGTGACTTGTCAGAATTCTTTCTCGCATTGCATCTTAAAGTACACAGTAGTATGCTAAAAATTATTTCTAACTATTATAACTATCTAATTATTTCAGTATTGAAGTTAAAATTGTGCACTAGTTAAAAATGTTGAATTATATATTAAAGGGACACTGTACCCAAAATCTTTCTTTCGTGATTCAGATTGAGCATGACATTTTAAGCAACTTTCTAATTTACTCCTATTATCACATTTTCTTCATTCTCTTGGTATCTTCTTTATTTGAAATGCAAGAATGTAAGTTTAGATGCCGGCCCATTTTCGGTGAACAACCTGGGTTGTCCTTGCTGATTGGTGGATACATTCATCCACCAATAAAAAAGTGCTGTCCAGAGTACTGAAACCAAAAAAAAGCTTAGATGCCTTCTTTTTCAAATAATGATAGCAAGAGAACAAAGAAAAATTGATAATAGGAGTAAATTAGAAAGTTGCTTAAAATTGCATGCTCTTTCTTAATTACAAAAGAAAAAATGTGGGTTCAGTGTCCCTTTAAGCAAAAATAAACATAAAAATAGAATATGCTAACATTTTTTCACTGGCCTAATCAATAAATCTAGGAATTCATATAATTTTGGGTCAGAATATTATTTGATGTGATAAAATTATATTACATTGATGTAAACATTGTATACTATATTGATGTAAACAATGTATATTATATTGATGTAAACAGTGTATATTATATTGATCTAAACCGTGTCTGAGTGTTGAAGACACAGCCTATTGCTCTCTTACAAACACTTTATTTTGCCATCGGTAAAACATAACTTTTTCAGTACATAAATTACATGACACAGCTACTTACCACTTTACAAGGTACCCCGACATTCATCCATTCATTCTTTTGCATTAGCTCATCTTCATGACAAAGTATATAGACCTGATTGAATACAAATAGACAGCACTGAGAAGAATGCCCAGTCATTTTAATACATAAACAAAACCTTGGCATTTTCATAATTTGCAAAATCTGAGCCATGCAACTAAAGCGGGTGCCAGGGGCGAAACTACAGGGGGTGCAGAGGTAGCAGGTGCGACTGGGCCCCTGAGGGTGGGGGCCCAGCTTAAAAAAAAAAAAAAAAACATTTATTTTTTTATTTTTTTTTAGAATTTTTTTTTTTATAAAAAACGTTAACCTACCACTGCCTGCACTGATATCATGTGAGTGTGACATGACTACATGGGTTAGTGTTTCTGTTTTACACATTGGTGTTTATGTGTGTGTGTGTGTGTATGTATGTGACTGTGTGTGTATTTATGCATGTATGTGTGTGTGTATGTGTGTTTGTGTATGTTTGTGGAACCAGCAAATTACAGACCTTGTTACTACAGCATGGGGGGGCAGGGGGTAAACAGTGTCAGTCTATACAGTACCACTATATACAGTATGGGGGCTGGACCATGTCACTGACTACTGTGGTCACTTTATAAAGTACTGGGGTAGGGTCAGGCCAGCCATCTCACCAGACATCGGCAGATTACAGACTGTGTCACTGACTAACTATATACAGTACTGGTGGGTTAAACAGTGTCACTATATACAGTAATAGGGGGTCAGACCATCTCACAGACTGTGGGCACATGGTACCTCCTTTTGCAGACATGTAATCTGATTCACATTTTTTTCTGTGTTAAATGTTAAAAAAAAAAAAAAATATATGTATTAAATTCCCCTTTTTTTGGAGGGTGAGGGGTGGTGGGGGGCTCCTTCTTAGATTCTTGCACCTGGGCCCTGTGGTTTCTAGTAACGCCTCTGGCGGGTGCACTATAGCATTTAATAATAGTGTCTTATCTGAGATTTTGTTTGGTTTGCAGTCTATTCCTCAGATCTACTTCACATGTACAAAAAAGTGACAGTACATTTTATCCAGCCAATAGAGAGCAAACATTATTAGAAAGAGCACTAACACTGCTCAAGTTAAATCAATAGCGCTCCTATTCTTGTGCTCATATTATTGAAAGTAAAAAAATTTTCTCAAGCAAAAGCCACAGGCACGCTAACATCTGGAGGTTAGATAGCACGGCCTTGCTGACTTCCTCTCCCCATAGACTTCTATGGGGCGTTCTACAAAACCCTGTTCTGGCTTTTGCACTAACCTGAAGTTGCATTAAACCGAGTACTCTAAAGCCGAAGATGCATTAAGATATAGATTAAATAGAATTCGGCTAGATTACGAGTTTTGCGGTATGAGTGAAAAAGCAGCGTTAAGGCTCATAATGCTGCTTCTTTATTACTGCTGCTATTACGAGTCTTGCAGGTTTAGGGGCACCGCACATATTTTTTGGAGCTAATATAACAAGCTTTTTCTGAGAGACCAAAAAGTGAGCGGTACAGCCTATCCCGCAAGATTCGTAACGCATTCTAAAGTCAGTAGTTATGAGTTTTACGCTACAAAGCTGTAACATAAAACTCATAACTGAAGTGCTAAAAAGTACACTGACACCCATAAACTACCTATTAACCCCTAAACCGAGGCCCTCCCGCATTGCAAACACTATAATAAACATATTAACCCCTAAACCGCCGCACTCCTGCCTTGGAAACACTGGTTAAATATTATTAACCCCTAATCTGCTGTCACTAACATTGCCGCAACTGCCACCGCCAACGTCGCTGCCACTATACTAAAGTTATTAACGCCTAAACCTAAATCTAACCCTAACTCTAACACCCCCTAACTTAAATATAATTAAAATAAATCTAAATAAAAATTCCTATCATTACCTTAATTATTCCAATTTAAAACTAAATACTTACCTATAAAACAAACCCTAAGCTAGCTACAATATAACTAATAGTTACATTGTAGCTAGCTTAGGGTTTATTGTTATTTTACAGGCAAGTTTGTATTTATTTTAACTAGGTAGACTAGTTAGTAAACTATTTACTAACTACCTAGCTAAAATAAATACATATTTACCTATAAAATAAAACCTAACCTGTCTTACAATAAAATGTAACCTTACACTACAATTAAATAAATTAAATTAATTAAATACAGGTTTTAAGGGTTTATTGGGTGGTTTTTAGTTTTAGATTAGGGTTTGGGCAATAGAAAAATAGCTAAATGCCCTTTTTAGGGCAATGCCCACCCAAATGCCCTTTTCAGGGTAATGGGGAGCTTAGGTTTTTTGTATTTTTTTTACAGGTAACAGAGCTGATTTCTTTGGGGCAATGCCCCACAAAAGACCCTTTTATGGGCTATTGGTAGTCTATTGTAAGCTAGGGGTTTTTTTTTATTTTGGGGGGGGGGGCTTTTTTATTTTGATAGGGCTATTAGGTTAGGTGCAATTAGTTTAAATATCTGATAATTTCTTTTTTATTTTGTGTAATTTAGTGTTAGTTTTTTTGTAATTTAGGTAATTGTATTTAATTTAGGTAATTTATTTAATTGTAGGGTTAGGTGTTAATGTAACTCAGGTTTTATTTTACAGGTAAATTTGTATTTGTTTTAGCTAGGTAGTTAGTAAATAGTTAATAACTATTTAGTAACTTTTCTACCTAGTTAAAATAAATACAAACTTGCCTGTAAAATAAAAATAAACCATTAGCTAGCTACAATGTAACTATTAGATATATTGTAGCTATCTTAGGGTTTATTTCATAGGTAAGTATTTAGTTTTAAATAGGAATTATTTAGGTAATGATAGTAATTTTTATTTAGATTTATTTTAATTATATTTAAGTTAGGGGGTGTTAAGGTTAGGGTTAGACTTAGGTTTAGGGGTTAATAAATTTAGTATAGTGGCGGCGACGTTGGGGCGGCAGATTAGGGGTTAATAAATGTAGGTAGGTGGCGGCGATGTTAGGGGCGGCAGATTAGGGGTTAATAATATTTAACTAGTGTTTGCGAAGCGGGAGTGCAGTGGTTTAGGGGTTAATATGTTTATTATAGTGGCGGCGATGTCCGGAGCGGCAGATTAGAGGTTAATAAATATAATGTAGGTGTCGGCGATGTCGGGGGCGGCAGATTAGGGGTTAATAAGTGTAAGATTAGGGGTGTTTAGACTTGGGGTTCATGTTAGGGTGTTAGGTGTAAACATAAAATTTGTTTCCCCATAGGATTCAATGGGGCTGCATTACAGAGCTTTACGCTGCTTTTTTGCAGGTGTTAGGCTTTTTTTTCAGCTGGCTCATTGATTTCTATGGGGAAATTGTGCACGAGCACGTAAAACCAGCTTACCACTGCTTTCAGCAGCGCTGGTATTGGAGTGCGGTATGGAGCTCAATTTTGCTCTACGCTCACTTCTTGCCTGATAACGCCGGGTTTATGAAAACCTGTAATACCAGCGCTTTAGGAAAGTGAACGGTGACAATAATGTGCAAGTTAATACCGCACCCCTCATACTGCAAAACTCATAATCTAGCCGATTGTCTTTTATTCAGTAAAAAACGCTATTTTTATTTAATAAAGAAATAAATAGCGATAGATAGATAAATAGATAGATATAAATATATGTGTATATGTCTGTATATTGTTCTCAGAATAGAATAACTCTATTTCAACTATCTATAATCGCATTTGTAATGCGTCCGTCTGTGTTGCCAGTTGCGCACGCATCCTCAAAGGAATGTTGGTTGTGCAAGGCAGCCAAAAGAAGCCAGGAATCCACGAAGCCTTAAAAAAAATAAAACATGCAACCGTCCACAAGAAATAAATAAAAAACACGTAACCGCCTGCACAAAGTATTAACAAACACTGAAACCGCAAACCCCACTTTGCAAAATAATAAAGTAATTAACTCCTAATCCGCAAATAACATAATTAACCTATTACCCCTAAACTGACAAACCCCCACATCGCAATAAACCCAATTTCCTTTTTAACCCCTAAACCGACAAACCCCCACATCACAATAAACCTAATTAACTTATTAACCCCTAAACCGACAAACCCCATATCACAATAAACCTAATTAACCAATTAACTCCTAAAATGCCAACCCCCCCACAATGCAAATAACTAATTTAATTACTAAGCCCCCTAACCTAACACCCCTAAATTAACCAGAATACTGTTACACTTAAATAAAACCTGACATTAATTTACAAAAAAAAAATCTAAAATTACAAAAAATAAAAAAACTCTAAAATTACAGAAAAAAATAACCAAAATGATCAAAAATTAAAAAAATTTAAACCTAATCCCTATGAAAATAAAAAAGCCCCCCCAAAATAAAAACATCCCCTAAACTAAACTACCAATAGCCCTTAAAAGGGCCTTTTGTAGGGCATTGTCCTACGTTAAACAGCTCTTTAAAATTTAAAAAATATGAAATCCCCCCTAACAGTAAAAAACTCCACCCACCAAACTCCCCAAAATAATAAAAAATAACACTAAAAAACTTAAACTACCCATTGCTCCTAAAGGGCCATTTGTATGGGCATTGCCCTTAAAAGGGCATTCAGCTATTTTACTTCCCTTAAAAGGTCAATCAGCTCTTTTCCAGACTATTAAATCCCTAATCTTAAAAATAAAAAAAAAACAAAAATAAAAAAAAAAATCCTAACACTAAGCCCCAAATAGGTACTCTCCGTTCCTGAAGTCTGGCAGAGAAGGTCTTCTTTCAGGCGGCTCCATCATCTTCTATCTTCATCCGGAGTGAAGACTGCGTGAAGCGGAGGTGCGGAGCTGGCTTCCCCGATGCATGGATTCTCGGTGGCAGCCTCGGCGGAGTGGAGGCTCCTCTTCATGCGATCGTCTGTCGCACACTGAAGATTGAATGTAAGGTACCCTATATTTATTGGGGTACCTTGCATTCCTATTGGCTGAAATTTTGAAATCAGCTAATAGGATGAGAGCTACTGAAATCTTATTGGCTGATTTGAACAGACAATAGGATTTCAGTAGCTCTAATCCTTTTGGCTAATTTCAAAATTTCAGCCAATAGGAATGCAAGGTACCCCAAATTGATTGCGGTACCTTGCATTCAATCTTCAGTGTACGACAGACATCGGATGAAGATGAGCCTCTATGCCGCTGAGGAACATCAAAGAACACCGCCATTGAGGACCGCCGCTGAGGATCCACGCATTGGGAAAGACATCTCTGCACCTCTGCTCCATGCCACCTTCGTTCCGGATGAAGATAGAAGATTATGGATCTGCCTGGAAGAAGACCTTCTCCGCCGGACTTCAGGAACGGTGAGTACCTATTTGGGGCTTAGTGTTAGGATTTGTTTTTATTTTTGTTTTTTTTATATTTTTAAGATTAGGGATTTAATGGGCTAGAAAAGAGCTGATTGTCCTTTTAAGGGCAGTAAAAGAGCTGAATGCCTTTTCAAGGGCAATACCCATACAAATGCCCCTTTAGGGGCAATGGGTAGTTTAGGTTTTTTTAGTTTTAGTTTGTTTTATTTTGGGGGGTTTGGTGGGTGGGGGTTTTACTGTTAGGGGGTAATTTGTCATTTGTTTAGGTAAAAGAGCTGTTTAACTTAGAGCAATGCCCTACAAAAGCCAGTTTAAGGGTTATTGGTAATTTAGTATTAGATTAAGCTGTGTTTTTATTTTTGGGGAGAATTTTTATAGGAGTTTTAGTTTAGGTTTACATGTTTTATTTTGGATAGTTTTGTTTATTTTTTTCTGTAATTTTATATTTTTTATTTTGGATAGTTTTGTTTATTTTTTTCTGTAATTTTATATTATTTATTTTGGGTTATTTTAGCTTTGGGGTTTATATATATATTTATATTTTAAATAGACTGTCCTCTGGGCAGGCTTCTCGCCTAGTTTCTATAATAAAAAGAAAAAATGGACTTCAAAGGGATATGGTATTTTATTATTTGTATTCTTTATTTATGGACAGATTCTGTAGCTCTGTCCATGCGTAAAAAGATAAAAGTACAACGGTGATACAATACAATAAAAGACACTGGACAAAATGTAACAAACAAATACAGCAGGAATCGAGGGCCCTATTTCCATGGGAATTGACAATCTGGATTGGTAGGAGGGTGAGAAACAGGAAGTGGGGACTGCAGAGGTGAAATTGATGTTAGTGCGGAGTTAGATGAGGGCAACTATTAGGCAAGTGGAATTAATTTGTTACTGATTTGGGTGAAAGGCTTCCCTGAACAAACAGGTCTTTAGGGAGTGTTTAAAGGAGGAGAGGTTAGGGGAAAGTCTGACAGCTCAAGGAAGTGTGTTTCAGAGGGTTGGTGCCGCACAAGAGAAGTCATGCAGTCTAGCATGGGAGGAGATGATGGTACAAAATGCAAGAAGCAGGTCATTGTTGGATCTTAGAACTGGTAGGGGGTAAGCGCTTTGTAGGTCAGGGTGAGAATTTTGAATATAATTCTGTTGTGAAAGGGGAGCCAATGAAGAGACTTGCAGAGAGGTGCAGCAGATACAGAGCATTTGGGGAAGGGGATTAGCCTAGCAGAGGCATTAAGGACTGATTAAAAGGGGGAAAGATGGAGAGAGGAAGACCAGTTAGTAGGTTATTACAGTAGTCAAGTTGGGAAATTACCAGGGAGTGGATTAGCTGTTTAGTATGGATATGGCAAGGTGCTTGGCTGGGGGCTCAAAAGTGTATATATATATATATATATATATATATATATATATATATGTATATATATATATATATATATATATATATATATGTATATATATTTTTATGTGTGTATGTATATATGTGTGTGCATGTATGTATATGTATTTCTGTATAGTACTGTGAAAAAGTATTAAGCCCCCATTAGATTTGGTGCTTTAGCAATAATGACCATATATAATTATTTCTCAGTCTCTTTATTAGAATACAACCAGAAAATACAGGATATTTTTTTGCAGTATAAAATAACAGAAAAAAAAATCTGAAAAAAACGACTTCTATAGGCTAAAGTGGCAAATATTTAGTGTGATCTCCCCTTACACTTGAGCAATAGCAGGAACCTGGCTCTCGTAAACCTAAATGGAATGGAACCCTATTTAATGTCATTGCTAAGACCTGTATTTGTCCTACTATTTCATGTCAAAATAACTGCTGTTGAAAAAGGTCTATTACACCAGGTTTGTGACATGCTTGAGCATTACATACACATGTGGTATGAGTTTAATTAATTGAAAGCTTGCTAATAAGACCAACTTTTAATCACATCGTTCCATTCAAAATGCCAAAGATCACAGAATTTGACAGACATAAAATCATACTTTTGCATCAGCAAGACCACTCTCAAAGTGAAATCAGCAAACAAATTGGATACTCAAAATATGGTATTCAAGCTGTTATAAAGAAATTTTAAGGATCAGGAGAGGTCAAGAACAAAAAAGACTGGAAGGCTAAGAAAACATTAAAAATCTGATGAGAAGTTTCTCAGGGTTTCTTCTTTGAGAGACCAGAAGAAGTCCAGCAAGGACCTGGATCAGCATCAAGCAGCTTCATGTCCAAAGAAGCTTTATTAGAAATGATCTTTGTGGAAGGGTAGCAGCCAAGAAACCACTTTTTGGAAGGGGAACAGGGTGAAAAGGCTAAGATATGCTAAAGCTCACAAAGATTGGAATGAAGATCAGTAGAAAAGAGTATTATGGAGTGACGAATCCAAGTTTCAAATTTTTGGGTCCAATAGTCGACAATATTCGAGAAGAAGAGTTGGAGAGAGATGGAAGAATAAGTGCTTGCGACCTTCAGGGCCGGACTGGGAAATCAGACCGGCCCTGGAAATTTGTATAGACCAGTCCAGACCAACCACACCCCCTCCAACCCAGCCACAACCCTCCAGCCCATACAAATTCTGAAACTTGCATAAATAATGCTGCAGTGCTCCCCTCCCTCACGTAAACATCTCTGCCCATGATTGAGCAGATCCCAGACCCCTTCAGTGCTGAAACATGGCTGCAATTAATGACCCAGAGGTCCCCTTCAGGGATGACTTGTTTGAACTATGGAGGCACAAAATGACTAAACATTCCTTACAAAAGCCTGTGTAAATATGGCCTCCCTCACGCCAGCAGCTGCACTGACACATGCAAACTTGGTCTTTGATATAAGTTGTTTTTTTGTTTTCTTGGTTATATATATATATATATATATATATATATATATATATATATATATATATGTGTGTGTGTGTGTGTGTGTATGTGTTAACTCCACTGCTCCCATAAAATAAATATATATAAAATATATATAACTCCTGATTTGTTTCTAATAGCAGAAAAAGCTAAAGCTGACCCTTTCCCATACTCTAAATACACGGTCCCTATCTTTTCTTTGCAGAGTTTTTTTTTTTTTGCAATATCATACAGAAATTTGTGTAAAAAGTAAATACATAACTTGTTTATCCAGCCCCTCAGAAGTAACTGCTTTTTTTATAAACTATGACACTAGTGACTACCCATCGTATGTTACAAGATGAAATAACAAGTGGCTGAGGACATGACATTCTCACTAGATCTTTGGAAATAGTTTTGTTAATTACTTTGTTTTTTGTGACAAGTCAAGCAGTCCCCTCCCTTCCCAGCCCAACCACCTTTGTACTTACTGACTGTTGTTATTAAGCAAACTAGTTCTATTGTGCACTGGTGAGTCTCTTGTGTTCTGCCTCTGCGTTTCCGACTTGCCGTGTGACCATCCGTCCATCCCACCCCACGTGGCCTCTAACACTAGGCTCGTCCTCTCTGACTGACGCTCCCTCCTGACTATATGTCACGTGTGTGAGACGAGTGACAACTAAGTTGGAGGCGGAGTGGAGCATAAGCTGAGTGAGGAGGCGGAGCACTGACTGAGCGGCCCGTCGGCGGCCCGCAGGCATTATAGCATAATATAAATAAATATTTAGTATTCGCCCTCCGCAACCGGCACCGATGCAAATTATTTCATATGCAAATTATTTCATATGCAAATTGAAAGGCATTGCTTGCAGGTGCAGCCCTTGAAGCCAACTCACCTCTAATGCTTGCTAATAATGCTAATTGAATGATCATGATGCTGCACTGATCTCTATTTCAGCAGCCAGTCCAGAGCTGACTCAGTTGCCAGCCGGCGGCCCACCGGGATTTTTCCAGGTATCCCGGCTGCCCAATTCGGTGGCCTTCAGTGAAACATGGTGGAGGGTCTGTCCTGGTTTGAGGCTGCATTTCTGCCAGTGATGTTGGCTATATTGTCCAAATTGAAGGGATCATGAATGCTGAAAAGTATAGACAGGTTTTAATTCATCATGCCATTCCTACTGGAAAGCACCTGATTGGTAATAGTTTTATTTTTCAGCATGATAACGATCCCAAGCACACTGCTAATGCAGTGAAATCATATACGGAGTAAAAAACAGCTGATAAAACACTGAGAGTCATGGACTGGCCTGCACAGCGTCCATGTCTGAATATTAGTAGTATGGGATCAACTGCACAGAGAAAGAAATAAAAGACAACCTAAATCTAAAGAAGATCTCTGGGAAGTGCTGAAAGAAGCCTGGTATAATGTACCAGAGGATTACTTCTGAAAACTTCAGGACAGTCTCCCCAAAAGAGTTCAAGATGTGCTTAGTGCCAAGGGAGGTCACGCTAAATATTGACTTTTGCCTGAAGAAGCCACTTAGTTCTGAAAATGTTGTTTTTTTATATTTTTTGTGGACATATTTCCTGTATTTTCTGTTTGTATCTTAATAAAGAGACCAAAAAAATAAATAAGTATGGTCATTAAAACTTTGCTAAAACAAACAAACAAATGTAATGGTGGTCTAAGACTTTTGCATAGTACTGTATGTGCGCACACATACTAGTGTTCAAAAGTTTGGGGTCACTCAGAAAAGCAACTTTTTAGTCCATTAAAATAATATCACATTGATCAGAAATACAGTGTAGACATTGTTAAAGGGACAGGAAACCCCAAAATTTTCTTTTATGATTTGGATAGAATATATCATTTTAAAAAAACTTTCCATCTTACTTCTTTTATCAAATTTGCTTCATTCTCTTGTTATCTGTTGGTGAAGGAATTGCATTGCAGATAGATAAACATATCTAGTTAGTCAGTCAAATTAAACAAATGTGTGCAGGCACCAATCACCAGCTAACTCCCACTAGTGTAGGATATGTGCGTATTATTTTTCAACAAGGGATACCAAAAGAATGAAGCACATTTACTGTACGCACCTAATTCCAAACAAGTTCCCTTCCTCCGTAAACTTTTAGTGCATATAGACCAGATTAAAAGGGGACACCTAATCATTGGGGGAGACTTCAACATGGTTTGGAATCCAACCAAAGACAAACAGTCCACCATCACGACACACTCTGACAGAAACATCTCATCTACCTCCAACGCCTTTTGGAAACTCATATACCAACACAACCTCTATGACGCTTGGAGGTGCTTGGCACCCTCAGTAAAAGATTTTACACACCACTCAAAGGCCCATAATTCATACTCCAGACTGTATTATATATTCTGTGACTTGTGGTCTCTGGACCAACTTGTTAACCCTAACATTAGACAGTGTACGTGGTCAGACCATGAGATGGACTACTTAGATTTTACTAAGCTACAAGCCCTGACTAATAGGCCCCCATGGAGACTCTCCGAGCAATGGCTATCTGACATAGAACTTCCAGCACTCCAGGAGGTTGTGAAGGAGTTTCTATCCCATAATGACACAGGAATCACTGACATCAACATGGTTTGGGCTGCCCTTAAAGCGTACCTACGTGGGCACTTCATTAAAAAAACAGCCCGACTACGTAAAGAGGGTAGCCAGCCCTTAGCAAAGTTATATGGAGATCTCCGCACCCTTGAACAGACGAACAAAATGAGCCCTAGTACTCAAGTAGCCCACCAAATTGGACTTATTAGGGAAGAAATCTCCAAGAGAGATTTGTCACATGTTTAGGAGCCAGATGGGTTTACGGTAATGTTCTATCGAGCACTCAGCCCGATTATAACCCCGGTATTACTCCGACTGTTTCAAAATGCAGCAACTAAGGGTGCTTTCCTGGCGGAATTTTTAGAAGCGAACATTACCACAATCCACAAGGAAGGTAAAGACCCACTACTGTGCTCCAGCTATAGGCCCATTTCACTCATCAATGTGGACGCCAAAATCTATGCTAAAATATTGGCAAATAGACTAGGAAAGCACCTACAGACAATTATACACTTAGATCAAGTGGGCTTTGTCCAGGGGAGACAGGGCACTGATAATACTCGGTGCACTTTAAATATCTTTTCGGAGGCCGCGTATATGGGACTTCCTGTACTCACCCTGTCACTAGATGCCGAGAAGGCCTTTGACAGGGTGAGGTGGGATTACTTATTTCAAACCCTATCAGCGTTCGGAATACCAGACCCTTTCATTACAGCGACCAAGGCATTATATTCGTCCCCCACTGCAGTTGTTAGGGGGTTGGGATTCTGCTCCCCCAAAATAACAATCAGTAATGGAACCAGACAGGGATGCCCTCTCTCCCCCCTACTATTCGTCCTAGCTATTGAACCCCTGGCAATTGCAATTAGAGAGTCGAAATTGATTCATGGCGTGCAGATGCATGATACCCCTCAGAAGCTTGCACTATTTGCAGATGACCTTATGGTCTTTCTTTCAGACACGACTGATTCTCTCCCCCTGCTGCTGACCCTTTTCAAACAATTCAGGGAAATTTCTTATTATAAACTGAATGTGGCCAAAAAAGAGGCCTACTCCATTAATATCCCACAGAATGAAAGGGAAGCTGTCCAGCTTGCCTACTCCTTCAAGTGGTCCTGCAAAGGAATCCGCCACTTGGGAGTCTTTCTTTCCCATAAAACGTCAGTGGTGATCAAGGAAAACCTTGAAACACTACTAACGACCGTCACTTCGTAGCTTAATTCTAAGAGATATAGTGAAATATCTTGGATGGGCAGAATAGCGGCTCTTAAGATGATGATCTTACCAAAGCTCACCTACTTGTTCCGCTGTATTCCAATACCAGTCCCATGTACATTGATAAGGAAGTTCCAGACCCTCTTTAACTCATACACTTGGCATGACAAAAGACCCCGGGTAGCTGCAAATATCCTGCAAATGCTGATAGAGAAAGGAGGCCTTGGTCTTCCCAGCATCAGAAAATATTATGAAGCGGCAATGCTAACCCATGCTACAGCATGGGGTAAGGATCTCCCCCCAACAAGGTGGAGAGAACTAGAGCAGGCTTCGCGGCCAGCATACATTTACCTAGAAGATTTGCTTTGGCTACCCCCACATTGGCAAACCAAAGTCCACGTCACTAACAACATAGTGAAAGGGTGTCAAGAAGCTTGGACTAAGCTGCGACACAATAAATTAGTGGCCCCGCACCCCTCACCAATACATCCAATAAGGGGCCTCCTAGTGGGACTACTTAACACACATCTTAACGCATGGGCTACTATGGGCATAAACACCGTGGGAGACTTTTACTGTAATGGGCAGTTAAGAACACACAGGGACATGCTGGACCTTAATACACTGACCCCCAAACACCAATTTGACTTACTGAGACTTCGTACACTAATGAAATCCTGGGGCTTTTTGGGTGAATCATTGAGAGACCTGACCATTTGGGAGACACAGTGGATAGCCAATACCCAACAACATAAACCCCTCACAGTACACTATCACTGTCTTATAGAGGAAGAGACTACTCCAAAAACAATTCATATGGATGCTTGGGAGAGAGACTTGCAGGCTTCGTTTGCACCAGATACCTGGGGAAAACCCATTAGTTTAACAAAAAAGGCAACCCATTGCGTCACTTTATATAAGTTATACTTCAAAGCAATCACCAGATGGCACTTAGTGCCCACAAAACTACAGAAACGTTTTCCTGAACATTCACAGCTGTGCTGGAGAGAGTGTGGAGAGCCGGGATGCCCCATCCATGTTTGGTGGACCTGTGCTAAATTGACGACTTATTGGCAGAAAGTAGAAAAGATCTGTAAAGAATTGGAGCTAACACCAACCTTGAGCCCAGCTCTGGCCATATTGCATCTAGGTGTAGACAAACTCCGCAAAACCAAGCAAAATCTTCTGATATATATCCTTATCTCTGCTAAATTGCTTGTAGCTAGGAATTGGAAAAAGAGCCAACCTCCCAGGCTACAGAGTATATTAGAGGGTGTGAACTATATTAAAAATATGGAAAATTACGTTGCTAGGGAACGAGGGCAGCTGAACAATTACTGCTTAATTTGGGAACCCTGGGAATCCATGCTGACTCGCCTAACCCCCACCTAAATACTCAGGAATAGGAAGATGAATAGGAAAGCATCCCCTCCAGCCACTTCAACCCCTAGCCCCCTTACTTGCCTCCTACCCCTACACCTTCCTAGAAGCTAAGATAGTAGCCCAGCGTCCTAACTAGCAGATAGCAGGCGGAGAGGGGCCAGAGGGCCCCCCATAATAATAGGAGTCTGTGATGTAACATAATAACTAAAATTACACTATTTGATCACTTCCATTGACTGATTTGTTGTCCTAAGGATAACACCTTTGTAGAATGATGATATATGATTGTATACCCCTGAAAGTTCATTGTATATACCAAAGGTGACCTCTGTAAAAACGAGGACTTCCTCACAGGGAGAAGTTTACATTCTCATTTGTTGTCTGCATTTACAGAACCCTGCACATATAAATGTACCTTTCATGATTTGCTGAATATTGATACTGTTTATATCCTTATTTGAGAAAGGTTGTATGTTAAAAATATGTCCTCAATAAAAAAAGTTTCTTTAAAAAAAAAAAAAAAGAATGAAGCACATTTAAAAATAGAAGTGAATTTAAAAATGTCTTAAAATTACATAGTCTGTCTGAATCATGCAGGTTTCATTTTGACTTCCCTATCCATTTAAAGGGACATAAAACAAGTTGGAATAGAGACAAAATATAATAATATGTACTTTAATTACTTTACCTTCAAATTTATACTGCAGTGCCTCACCATTAACTCTTTCTTTTTAGTTTCTGAATTGTAAAGCTCTAACTCCCCCCACACAATTCCTTTTATGGCTGTACCTATACATATGGTTGCTTTTGGTAGAATACAAAAATGCATAGAGATTATATGGTGGAGCATGCCTAGAAGCTGTGAACTCAGTTGAAATACAATGTCTGTGCCTAAACACTGATAAGAGGGGTGGAGTTGGCTGCTCCAGGCAGCTTAGCTATGTAATTCATTTTGCTTATTTTTGAAAATTATTTTAAAATACTTGCCAGCAATTTTTAAACATTTTTTTTATGCAAACTATTTTTAATTAATTAGCCCTTTTAGGAGATGCATAGATCTCAACCTGTTTTATGTCCCTTTAATATTGTAAATTACTATTGTAACAGGAAACAGCTGATTTTTGTGTAATATCTACATATGCGTACAAAGGTCCATTATCAGCAACCATCTGTCCGGTGTTCCAGTGACACATTGTGTTTGCTAATCTAAGTTTATCATTTAAAAAGGCTAATTGATCATTAGAAAACCCTTTTGCAATTATGTTAGCACAGATGAATACTGTTGTGCTGATTAAAGAAGCAATAAACTGGCCTTCATTAGACTAGTTGAGTATCTGGAGCATCAGTAGGTTCAATTACAGGCTCAAGAAGGCCAGAAACAAAAAACTTTCTTCGGAAAATCATCAGTCTGTTCTTGTTCTGAGAAATTAATATGTACAGAGAGAAGCACACTCACAAGAATGAACAACTAGCTCAATAAAATCGTTAGCCTGTTCTATGGTGATTTACCACCTGGGTGCAGCTTCTTTTAGCCCAGTAATGCTTTTCACAGAGTAGAACTTTCCTGTAGTATATCAGTCTGATTCTGCCTATTACAGTCCAGCGCCGAAATACAAGACAATTTCTCTCTGAACAAGGAACACAGCAACCCCAGACGATCGTTTCGGCCTTCATTGGGCCTCATCCGTGAGGTGTAGCCATATTCCTCTAAGCACACTGAGCAAGGAGTATGTGTCTTGTTGCCTCTTTTTTTCCCTTAGGGAGAATAAATACACACAGAGAGAAGTGCACTTACAGGAACGAACAACTAGTTCAATAATATTGTTAGCCTGTTCTATGGTGATTTACCACCTGGGTGCAGTTTCTTTTTAGCCCAGTAATGCTTTTAACAGAGTAAAACTTTCCTGTAGTATATCAGTCTGATCCCGCCTATTACGGTCAGTCCAGCACTGAAATACCAGGCAATTCCTCTCTTAACAAGGAACACAGCAACCCCAGATGATTGTTTTGGCCTACATTGGGCCTCGTCAGTGAGGTGTACTTGCATACAATGCTGTGTACTACTACTTTCACAGAACAGCGCAAACTGTCTCTAATCAGAATAGAAAGAGGAGTGGGAGCCCTGGGTGCACAACTGAGCAAGAGGACAATTAGAGTGTTGTCTAGTTTGAGAAACAGACGCCTCACAGGTCCTCAACTGGCAGCTTCATTAAATAGTACCCGCAAAATACCATTCTCAACGTCAACAGTGAAGAGGTGACTCCTGGGTGATGGCCTTCTAGGCATTTTAGGCAAAGTTGCACAGAAAAAGCCATATCCCAGAATGGACAAAAAAAAGAAAATATTATGATTGGCAAAATAACAGACACTGTATAGAGGAAGATTATATATATGTGTGTGTGTGTGAGAAACTTTAATATGTTTACCATAACACTTTACTTCAATTCTCAAGTCGCTCTAAAAAAATTGCGCTTCTATGTGTTACACTCACACTCCAAAACATACCTCACAACTTGTAAAATAAGTGATATTTAGTCACGCTATCTTTTGAAAGTATAGGGCGCACAAAACAAATATCAGCTGCGCTAATCATTCAATGGTAATTTATTTTTACCATTGATTGTAATACCAGATTTCCTGGCTTCATGCTAAATATTTTTTAGAATGTTTAAAAAAAAATCTTCATGAAAAACATGATGTACTATATATGTGTAAATTTCCACTGAGGAATAGAAACATTTTAAAAATATATATATACAGTATATATAATGAATAATTTACTTTAAAAATTGCATCAAAACACTAAATCAATATAAGCTTAAAATTAGCATATGAGCCTACCTAGGTGTAGCTTTCAACAAAGAATACCAAAAGAACAAAGCAAATTTGATGACAAATGTTATTTGGAAAGTTTAAAATTGCATGCCCTATCTGAATCAAGAAATTTTAATTTTGACTAGACTGTCCCTTTAATATTTTTAAATTCTAGACCATTTAAATCCATATGAATCACACTTTTACTCACTTTTACATGGTATGCAGTGTTTGTTTCTGATGACTTTCCACTGCAAAACACTTTGTTGTATGACCCCTTGCCAAGGGTATTCTACAAAGCATTTCACGTGATTTTGGATAACTCTAATTCAACTGTTTTACACACAGGAAAAGCAATCTCGGCATACTTTGGATTTTGGCACAATTTTACATATTTACTCATGTTTTTTTCACAAGCAAATAAACTGTCATTTCCTATTTTCATTAAAAAAAATATATATATATCTCAAATCACATTTATATTTTTCCCCAACTCTATTTATCTTTACTATATATAATAAATATAAAACTTAAAGGGAAAGGGCATGCAATTTTAAACAATTTCCAATTTGCTTTTATCATGAAATTTGCTTTGTACTCTTGGAATTCTTTGTTGAAAACTAAACCTAGGTAGGCTCATATGCAAATTTCTAAGCCCTTGAAGGCTGCCTATTATCTCAGTGCATGTTGAAAGTTTTTCAAAGCTAGACAGTGCTAGTTCGTGTGTGCCATGTAGATATCATTGTGCTCATTATAGTGGAGTTATTTATGAGTCAGCATTGATTGGCTAAAATGCAAGTCCATCAAAAGAATTAAGATAAGGGGGCAGTCTGCAGAGGCTTAGATACAAGGTAATCATAAAGGTAAAAAGTGTGTTAATATAACTATATTGGTTATGGATAATAAAGGGGTTATCTATCTTTTTAAACAATAAAAATTCAGGAGTAGACTGTCCCTTTAAAATAACTTTTAATGCTATGAATAACAGATCATCCTTTAGTCCAGAGCTTCTTAAACTTTTTTTTTTAAAACAAACCCCTAACAGATGGGTATACATTTTTTTAATACATAAATATAGCACACAAATGAGGGAATATGATAAAAAATAAGTCATATCTATGTGCCCATTGCTAATCACTAATATTTGGATTAGTTTACTAATTCCTTGTACCTTCCATGTAGTCTTTTTACCTTCTTGTGTGTGACGAAAAGAAGTACCCATGCACTGTATTTTACACACAATGTTCCCTCTAGTAGTGTGAGTAAACAATTTTATAGTTTTTAGCTGTTACTAAAAATATATCTGCACATTTGAAGAAATACAGCCAACCTTGCATTAAGTAAAATAAGAAATACTTTCTAATTTACTTCCATCATCAAAATGTGCAGACTCTTTTTATATACACACTATGAGGCACCATCTCCTACTGAGCATGTGCAAGAGAGAATTAACTTTTACCAGAAAAAAACGTCTACTCAACTGTCTTTTAATTAGGAAATATTACAGTGTTTAATGGTCTTTTACGTGTTAACATATTTTAAAAATGTAAATTAAAAATTAACACAAATATTATGAAAAATATTGATTGAACTCATAAATTTATATTATAGGTTAAAGGGACAGTCTACACCAGAATATTTAGTGTTTTTTAAGATAGATAATCACTTTATTACCTATTCCCTAGTTTTGCATAACCAACACATTTTTATTAATACACTTTTTAACTCTGCAATTACCTTGTATCTAAGCCTCTGCAGACTGCCCCCTTATCTCAGTGCTTTTTACAGACTTGCATTTTAGCCAATCAGTGCTGGCTCCTAGGAACTCTACGTGTGTGAGCACAGTGTTATCTATATGAAACACACAAACTAACACCCTCTAGTGGTGAAAAACTGTCAAAATGCCCTGAGATGAGAGGCGGCTTTCAATGGTTTAGAAATTAGCATATGTACCTCCTAGGTTTAGCTTTTAACTAAGAATACCAAGAGAACAAAGCAAAATTGGGGTGATAGATGTAAATTTTAAAATTGTGTAATTTTTCACACACCTACAGAGAAACAAAATATTTGAGGCGTATGAAAAAGTAAAACATGATGACTAGGCAATTCAATACTTACAAACACATGATTTGTTTCATTAAAGGGACAGTCTAGTTCAAAAGAAACTTTCATTATTCAGATAGGGCGTGTAATTTTAAACAAAGTTTCTTTTGAACTAGACTGTCCCTTTAATGAAACAAATCATGTGTTTGCAAGTATTGAATTGCTTAGTCATCATGTTTTACTTTTTCATACGCCTCAAATATTTTTTTTCTGTGTAGGTGTGTAAAAAATCCTGTGAAATGGCACAAAAATGTGACTTCAGAGGGCTTGTTAAAGAAAAAAAAACACCAATGGGTAAAAGCAGAATGGATCCCTGCTTCTTATGAATATACCCTAATGATGTCCTGAAAAAAAAAAAAAAACTGTTGACTTCCAATTTTAGCAATTCAGTAATTTAAATCAATTCAACCTTGCAAACTTGAAACCAATTTATCTTTATTCTCATAAGCATTATCATGTTGCAATAATTAGAACTTAAAGGGACATATAACCTTTTTTTTCACGATTCATATAGAGCATGTGATTTTAAACAACTTCCTATTTACTTCTATTATCTAATTTGTTTTGTTGATATCCTTTGTTGAAAAGTAGACTTGGGAGCTGTTGATTGGTAGCTGCACATATATTCCTCATGTTATTAGCTCACCCAATGCCACCAGCTAGCTCCCAGTAGTGCTTCTCTGCTTCTTCAACAAAGGATGCCATGAGAATGAATCAAATTTGATAATGGAAGCACATTCTGAATCATAAATAGAAACATTTTTTATTTCATGTCCCTTTAAGCATCTAGCTATAGCATATCTCTGGGATGAAGATAATTTACAAATACAGAAGTCAGCCATTATTAGGATAATTTAGAAAATAAATTTAAAATAATATTAAAATACAACCCTCCTCTGCAATTGCTGTAGATATATTCTGACTATTAAAACTAATATAGCATTATAAATTAAAGTAATTAAAAATTTAATATTTAAAATTAGTTTTTAAATTTCAAAATAATTTAAATTTAAATTGTTTGAATGTATTGTATGTAATAATATTAATAAAATTATTATTTTAAAATGTATATTGGTATTGCAAATAAATACACTATTACTGTATTTTAATTTAATTCATGTATTTGGGTTTCCAATGTGTTCTGGTTAATGAATAAGTTTTAAAGGGTGTTGAAAAAAGTTTTTAAGTTCTTTGAAACCTTTCAAATGCTTCATGGCCAATCAGAAAACCTAGCCTAGATTACAAGTGGAGCACAAACATATTAGCACTATTGTGAGGTAACGCCAATCAAGTTAAATCAGTAGCGCTTTTATATATTTGCTCATATTATAAGTTCAAAGTAATATGTTAGTGCTCAAGTGAAATCCTAGGGTGCACTAACTTCTGAATGTCGGAAGTAGGTTTTTTATGTTTTAACAGTAATTTGACAGTGTTGGACGGGGAAGGGCTCAAAGATGTATTTGTATATGTGTGCATTTGTATGTGTGTAGCTATATATCTGTATGTGTTTGTGTGTTGTTTGTTTGAACACACATACTGTATATAAATACACACATTTATCTCTACAAATACAAATACACACATATACATATACACCTTTGAGCACCTTCACAGTCCGGCACCTTGTGATATACCATATCCCTTTAAATCACTGTTAAAACATTTATTATATATATATATATATATATATATATATATATATATATATATATATATATATATGTATATATATAATGTATATATATATATATATATATATAAAAATAATCTTACATTTAATATGTATGTGTTTGTGTGTCTTTGTATGTGTGTGTGTTATTGTGTGTGTTTTATTATGTGTTTGTGTATGTGGGTGGGTGTGTATGTATGTGTGTGTGTGTTATTGTGTGTGTGTGTGTTATTCTGTGTGTGTGTGTGTGTGTGTGTGTATGTATGTGTGTGTCATTGTGTGTGTGTGTATACAGATGGCCCTCGGTTTACAACGGTTCAATTTGCACCGTTTCAGAATAACAACCTTTTTTTCAGTCATGTGACTGCTATTGAAAAGCATTGAGAAGCAGTGCATTGATTAAAATAGCCAATAGGTGGAGCTGTCCGCTTGTGTTGCAGCAAAGATATGCAAGCCAAGCAAGCTGAAATTAATTGGTTTAACCAGACCTGAGCTATCAAGCAGATTTCAAAGGAACAAGATCTTCCTGTCTATAAATCAGTCCAGATTGGAATGCATAGAAAGAACTGTTTGCAGAAAAATTCAAGTAAAGTCTGTGTTGTGTGATTATTTTATTAGGTTTATAATGCTGTTTATCAATTGTTTTTGTTCATTTAACTTAGTTTAATTATATATTCTGTGTTGTGTGATTATTTTATTAGGTTTATAATGCTGTTCAGCATTTAAAGTCTTCATTTCAAAGCTTTTACAATAATGTATTAGGTGTTACTTATGATAATTTTGAGAGGGGCCTATAACCTAACTCCCTCACTTCCCATTGACTTACATTATAAACTGGGTTTCAATTTACAACGGTTTCAATTTACAACCATTCCTTCTGGAACCTAACCCGGGCATAAACTGAGGGCTACCTGTATATGTATGTGTGTGTTATGTGTGTGTGTGTATGTGTGTTATTGTGTGTGTTATTGTGTGTGTGTGTGTGTGTAATACATTATTTAAAGATATTATACATGTGTTTTGTTATGCATATCCAGCCTTAACACTTTTCTTCAGGTTTAAATTTTTCATTCCTATTATGTAATAACTCTCCACTTATCATCAGTATGAGTGATCATAGAGCACACTGCAATATCCATTGAAAGTATAGCACACAATAACAAAACTCTGGTAAATCTTTTTTACTATTGACTTGTAATACCAGATTGTGTAATATTATTAACTCAGGGTTGCAATATGGATAGGGTACCTTTGCACAATTGATTGTGCTCCACTTAAGTTTAATTAATTAACGTTAGTTTTTATTGTGCTAAATTAATCATTTTTTTACCCATTAAAACTGCTGCCCCACCTTCCACTCTTCGTTAAACTACCTTTTTTTTTTGTCATGATGTTTTATCAATTTAGCCAATCTGTTTGCTTGCCATATGGCACAGGAAGAAAAAAAAATGTGAATTGCTGTCTATGTTTAAGGCAGGTAGGACCATTCTCTATGTCATAAAACAACAGAAACAGGATATGTAGGGGGTTGGGGGGAAACAAAGATGGTAGGAATAAAAGTTTTATGTATTCAAAATTGGATTGAGTTGAGGTAATATAGATGTAAGAATTTGTTTTCAAAATGGTAAAACTAACCATTACTTTAAGTATAGAAATTTTTATGAAAAATGGATCACTGGAAACAAATTACTTTTAGTAGAGGTAATAAATAATTATTGTATTACATTATATAGCTTACTTTTTTGCATGGTCTGATACCCCCCCCCCCCCCACACACACACACACACACACATCTTTAAACAATTGAAACAACAATAA
Source organism: Bombina bombina (assembly GCF_027579735.1). Taxonomy (NCBI): domain Eukaryota; kingdom Metazoa; phylum Chordata; class Amphibia; order Anura; family Bombinatoridae; genus Bombina; species Bombina bombina. The sequence continues at coordinate 611,694,281 of NC_069504.1, read as the reverse complement.
TAATTGAATAATTAAAAAAAAGGCTTGGAAGCTTTCTGTAAACAAAAAGTCTGTTATAAAACACAACATTTTGGTGACTTCCTAAAGCTTACTTTCATTCCTGAAGTTCTACAGGTGTAGTGGTTTGCAACATATTTTCTTTTTTGGCTCATTTTCATGTACTTTACCTCATAAAATTGAGCAATTTCTACTTCTTAGAACTTAAAATGTCTCCTGCTGACTTCTCAAGGCTAACTCTGCTGCATATCAGTCCCTAATTGGCTTCATCAGATAACAACTGCAAACAAAGGTACTCCATACTAACTTTACAATAGTGGCTAGGCTTGTCCTTGGACTAAAACCCAGCTTGGCTCCTCCAAATAAGTTAAATGGTGAGTGGAGTTTTACTACTGGAAAAAGAAAATTGCATTTGTTTTAAAAACTTTAAGACTTGGTTGATATGTAATATTGCATGAGTAGTAGTTTGTTTTTTTTCTGACAAATTTCAAATTTAGTTCTATATTCCATCCACCTTGAGAAGTCAGTAGGGGACATTTCAAGTTCTGAAAAGTAGAAATTGCTAAATTTTATCAGATAAATTACATGAAAATTACATGAAAAGGAGGCAAAATAAAAAGTTGCAAGTTGTTTCATTATGATTAACAAAATATTTTATTTAAAAATATCAAGGTGTTTACTGTCCCTTTAAGTGACATAAAACATAAGATGTTCTTTTCTAATAAAGCATTAATAAAATAAAGTGTGGTCAGTTATATAGAAAAATGAATTATCTTCTGAACAATGATTATCAAATATGACTGAGCATTTTTAGTGTAGGTGATTGTCTTCTGATGTAGACTTTAGTAAGTTACTTGTTTTAAATAAGCTTGTGTGTTGTTTCTACATTGAATCACTGATCTCTAGATCAGTTTTGATTCTTGTAACAGTACAGCAATTAAAGGCTAAATTTCCATGGAGGGTGTAAAGATGTAGCGTGAAGGACTAAAGCAAGTATTTCCTGAATTAAAATTCTTAAATTAAATAGAATAGGAATGAGAAACAATGTGCAAGAAGCTCACCTTAAAATGTCCACATCAGAAGATAAAAGTAGATTGTCTTTTTATTAGTTTATTTTATGTATTTTTTTATTTACTTTTATAATGACTCCTTAAACAATTCAATTATCATTAAAGTAAAAAATGCTTATTTACCTGTTTTCTTGTTTTTGTTTACATTAGTTTAATTAGAGTGTTTACCTGTTAGTAAGGAAAACAAAATGGCTGCCACCTGAGTTTATGAGAGGACTTTATGAACAAATTAGGGTCTGTCTAGTAAAATCTTGCTTCCGCATTTGGCTGCTATACCTAGGTTTAAAAGGACAATAAAGTCAAAATTAAACTTTCATATTTCAGATAGAGCACGCATCTTTCTATTTTACTTCTATTATCTCTTGGTATCCTTTTTTGAAGAACATAATAGATAGTCTCAGGAGCAGCAATGCACACCTGGGAGCTAGCTGCTGATTGGTGGCTGTAAATGTATGCCTCTTGTCATTGGCTCAATGCATGTGTTTAACTAGCTCACAGTACTGCACTCCTGCTTCTTCAACAAAAGATACCAAGAGAATGAAGCACATTTGATAATATAAGTAAATTAGTTCTACGCAGTTATTGTTTGCCTCTTGTCATTGGCTCAATGCATGTGTTTAACTAGCTCACAGTACTGCACTCCTGCTTCTTCAACAAAAGATACCAAGAGAATGAAGCACATTTGATAATATAAGTAAATTAGTTCTACACAGTTATTGTTTGATCACTGAAGTAGCTCATTTCTATATTTTTATCTGTCCCTAAATGGCCTCAGCAGAGGAGAAAGTAAAGACATTTTGATATGGCACTGTTTTAAGTCCCCTCAAATGGAGATTGGGGAATTAATGTCCTGATAATTAAAAAAAAAGCTTGCATACATGGATAGAAGCAAAAGCTTTGGGTGCATTTTTTGAGAAATATAATATATGAGCCTGCCTTTCGAAAAATGTTTGGGGGACTTTTCAGCACTGAGGAGACTTCTTAGATAATTTCGCCAGATCATCAGTCGTTAATGGCCTGATGATCTCTGGCCTTGTGAGATTTCCTAACAAATCTCTTCAGTACTGTAACACCATGTGTCCTAATTCTCTAAAGGCAGAGAACAGTGCATCTCGCAAAGGGGTGTTACCTACTTTTAAGTACATAAAGGCAATGCATACATTATAATAGTACTCATAAAAAGCGTAATTTAAAAAATGTTTAACGCAAATAAATTGAATACTGAAATAAAAATATGCAGCAAAATATTGTTTTGTTTAATCTCATTAAAAATCATAACAAAACAAAAAATCTATTTTCATGGACAAATTAATATTAGAAATTATGCAGGATATGTATATATATATATATATATATATATATATACACACATACACACACACACATATAGTATATATGCATTACAATCTTAAAATATTGAACAATCATACTTAAAATAGGAAATGTTAAAAAATACAATTTACTTCTGTGAAAGCATGCAAATAAAATGTAAAAGTGCCTGTTACTTACAGGTTATACATAGTTAACTAGTTCTAGTGTAATGCTGATTTATCTTGGGTGGGTGGCCTTACAGATTTAAGCACCAGTGTCTTATATAGATTGGATTGTTGTTGATTAGAAAGCCAAGTTCAGGACAATGATTTTCTACAGCAAAATCTAAAATATTGAAATCTAAACTATTCGTGTTTACTGTGATTAAAAGGTTTATATTTTATCATATGATACAAAAATACACTTTATAATAGTATTTTATTTTATTTTTTATATTATACAAAAATAAAAGATAGAAAGGGACAGCCTGACACCAGACTCATTTTATTTAAAGAGTGAGTAGTGGTTTAAGTTAGCTTTGGAAAAAAAACATAAGAAAAAGTCTAGCAAGTCAGAATATACAGACTTGCAACTGACTTGAGCCTGACTCATCAAATGTCAGGGAATCCAGTTGGCATTATCGTAAAGTGAATACAAGATAGACATAAATATGTATTCAAAGCAAAGTTTATCCTTGGACTTATATATAGAATTATTTTTACAACTATATTAGTTTAAAATATGTGTAAAGGTTTAATTTATATAAAGTACTCCAAAGTTTCTATGAAGTTATAGGACCAGCGTGATTGAACTAGTTTTCTATTTATCTCTGTCATCTTCTGAGAACAACTAGGAACAGATATAAATCAGAGAATAAAAAATAGTTTGTGCAAACAAGGCTGTGTGGAAACCCTGTTAGATAATCTTATGTTCCATAGAACTTTGTTTAGACATTCTCTTTTATAGCTTGTTTTACATCTATCCCCAACTGCAGAGTGAGATAAGAAAACTTACTTTTAAACATGACAGCATCCATTACTTATAGATACTCAGTGGAATTTAGAAAAACAACAATTTTCACATTAAATGGAAAAAAAATGAAATTATAATGCAAAGTTCTTTAACTGAACATGAACATTTTATATTACAATCCAATACTGTTTATTACACCTTTAAGAAATGCAGGTGTCAATCATTATTAGAGTAGTACCATAAAAGGAAAACTAATGAAATAAAAATAAAAAATGAAAACACCTCCTGTGACTATAGATACAGTCTGACAATTTAATACAATACTGTAGTAATAATTATAATTATACAATTCCATTTAAAATGTAAAAATATTAAAGTATAAATTAAACAAAGGTTATTTTAAATGTAATATTTTAATTTGATTAGACTTTAATATTATTTTTTATTTAATTTCTAATTTAATTGAATTAAATGTAATATTAATATGGTATTGAAAACAGTATTATTTTTCAAAATATTTTTTTAAATGTTAAAGGCCTTTGAAACCAGTCAAATATTTGTAAAACAAATTAAAACCGGTGGCTTAATTTTCAGATTCTTTAAAAGTCAGCCAGTCATTTTCCGATCTGAGCAATCTCTGTGTAGCATGTTGCAGGATCAGGTAACATATGTAAAACAGAAGAATGCAATTGTTTCATGTATACGTTGAGGGAATTTAATAGTTAATTAAAACAAATTTGATATATGAAAGGAATCATTGTATGTTGGCAGGTTTTATGTATCACTCTAATTTTAACAAGTGTAATAATTTTACCAGCAAATTATACATACTATGATTGTATATTGCCCCTATAAATTGTTTGTCACCTCTGAAATCTGCTCTCATACATGCAATATATTGAGGACATTGGTCACTTTTATAAACTAGCAAATAAATCACTTTGCTTTGAACAAACTGTTTTCAACAGCCCTCAAACACTATATTTTGTATTGAAAGTTTAAACAAAAATAAATGAAATTATTCTGTCATGAAATTTACACATTAATTAATGTATTGATATCCCTTTACACTAAATAGAGAGAGAGAGAGAGAGAGAGAGAGATGATAGACAGACAGAGAGAAAGAAAGAGATAGATAGATAGATGATAGATAGATAGATAGAAGATAGATAGATAGATAGATAGATAGATAGAAGATAGATAGATAGATAGATAGATAGATAGATAGATAGATAGATAGATAGATAACCAGACAGATTAACAAAGAGAGAGAGAGAGAGAGAGAGAGAGAGAGAGAGAGAGAGAGAGAGAGAGAGAGAGAGAGAGAGAGAGAAAGAATATAGAGAGAGAAAGAAGATAGATGTGAGTCTGAACTGAGTAGGCATTGAGTTAAATACCTGACAGTTAATAATCTAGAAGCTGTATGCACAAAAGCAACAATAATTGTATTACCCTATTCTGATTACTTCTCTAAAATTCTATTTATCAAATGCCATAGTGTTATCTTATTCAGTTAGGTTTTTGTATAGCAAGTAAAGGCTGTGTTTAATTTAATATCTAATGCTAGGGATATGGAGAGTAAGGGAGCCTTCATCAGTGATTCATCTGCTGTTGTTAGGAATGTAGTGCAAAGCAGAGTTTTCCCAACACTGACAAGTCCTATTAATCTTCTTCAGACACTTTTCAAAAGGTGTCTCCATCTGTGTCCAGCATCTAAACGCCATGACACCCCAGAGACAAAAACCACCTTCATTTCAGGTCCTGATTTTGTCAGTCTCTTATTGGATACAGATATTCTGAATATCTGTAATATGCATTTGCAGTCCTCATATTTCCCACAGAGGGCTTCAAATCAACACCCTTGTTTCTTGCAAAAGTTATTTGAAGAAAATAAAAAATGATGTTTAATTTAGCATTTATATGCTGAAAGATGTAAACATAAATAAAATGAACCCAATAAGCAGTTGTATGTTGATAAAAAATATTGATTCTAGCTCACATATCCTTAGCATTTAGTAAAATAGAAACCAAACAATATATATATATATTAATATTTAGTTTGTGCTGTTAACCCTTAGCTGCCAGAGAGGTCTACAATTCATTGCGTTCAAAGCAAAGGGGATATGGATGACTATAAAACAGATCCCTCTTGTAACACAGTATATTTGCATTGATTACCTGATGATATTTTTTACTAAAAGGATATGCACAAAGCAAAGCAATAACAGAACACAACAGACTGATATTCAGAATATGCATTTTTGAATTGTATGGTATCATCTGTAATATCATTATGTGAATGCACTAGGAATATAAATGACATCCTTATGTATAATACTTAAATGTGCAATTTAATATCCAAGACAAATTAAGTCCTAATATGTCAGAGATACTCAACTCCTAATTACTTACTAGACAAGACTTTATTGAATAGGTGCTGGGTTCAATATAATATTCACTTTTACTAAGTGTGCTGCCTAGTTCCTGTTTAAGGCTATGCTGCAACAATTCACACTACCTGCCTATAACTATTATCCGCTGCCTAAAGTGTTATATGGAAGGAAATTTTGTTGTTGTTTTTCAGGCTAGTAAAGAGAGATAAAAAAAAAAGACTGGCATTCATTCTAAAGAGAAATCATTGAAACAAATTAATCCTATGCCGTTTAAATTGACATGGTAATCCATCATGAGGAAGACAAACTCTGAAAGCAATCTTAGATCTGTAGGATTCTTTTAGTGGCCCTAGGGCACAAAGACAGATAGCGAGAAGCAGGGGAAATACACACAAACTTAGAAACACTTAACCCGTTGGCTGCCAGGGAGCGCCGTTTGCACTGCAAAGCAAATGCGTGGCATTCCTGTGAGGCAGCCAATGGGTTAAAGAGAACAATGTATGTTCCTTTTATAAACAGCAAATTTATTACACTTAAAATACAATACTCTTATTTCAATGGTGTCTTAATAAAACACGTGCATTACTTTGAAAAAGTATATCCCCATAAAAATACATAATATGAATGTACAGCTCTTAAAGCCATTTTGTAAATTATAACTGACAATATAGTTGTATAAGGTAATCATCTGAAATTAATCTAGAAGATTGGAAGTTGAATGGTCAACCTACAAATTGAAGGGTATTGAAACTGGCACAAATTATATAGTATGAATGATTATGTTTTTTAATTTTCATAAAATATAGTTACTAAAATTTAAAAGTATATTATCCGGATTGAAAATCACGTTATTGCATGCGTTTGATTTATTTTTTAAGTTCTGACATCAAAATTTCTAAACTGTTCATAGAGGTTGTCGATCATATTAAGAGTTAAAAAGTCGGATTACCTATGAGAATCTCACACTGTTAACTAAGGTATTTCTTCAATTACTGTCAAGATAATTTTACTGAGCGTGTAACAAAACATTTACAATGATAATTTGGTTAACATGTAACAGATATATATATATATATATATATATATATATATATATATATATATATATATATATATATATATATATATATAATTGTAAAGTCATGTTTACACAAATATATTGCTGCACTAAAGTTACAGTGTAGGGTAGTTTACTTAGCACGTGTAATTAGATTAGTATCTGTTTTATGACACCTTTATTCTGAGTCATATAACACTGTTATTTGGAAAATGTGTTTTATATAAAATCATTAATATAACTCAATAAAAGTAATGTATTATAGCTGTTAGTATAATCATAAATTTTATTTATATATATATATATATATATATATATATATATATGTGTGTGTGTGTGTGTGTGTGTGTGTGTGTATGTTCCTGTATGCATTTAAAATAAACTAATAGTTTGCATTTAATTGCATATGCAGATAGCTAAGATTCATAGTCTATCATTCAAGTCATATTTTCTCAATACTCCTCTAATATTTGCACCGATCTAGGCCAGAATGGGTTAATCTAATCAAAAGGCCTTCTGACACTGAATTCAATTTTTGATTTTCCCTAAACACAGGGAATAAGTTGATGGAAGAGCCTTCAAGAATTAACTCTTCCGTATACAAGGGATGTGCTGACCCCAAGGGTTAAGTGAAGAATGTTTCCTGCTTTACAAATACAAGAATATTTCATCTTTCTCCATGGGGATTTCTAAGACACTTTAACACCATGAAAAACTATTAATTATGGCTCCAAACAGATAAATGGAAATTGACCACTATGAAAATGTAAAATAATAATAATACAAAATAATAATAATAATAATTATATATATATATATATATATATATATATATATATATATATATATATATATATATATATATATATATATATATATATATACACACACACACATATATACATTAATTCAATTTTTAAAAAAGTGCTGCCATTGTACTATAGAAGAGAGTGGCTATATACTATTTGTACTGTTTGAGATCTATCAATCTATCATCTATCTATCTATCTATCTATCTATCTGTCTATTATATATATATATATATATATATATATATATATATATATATATATATATATTTATATATATATATATATATATAAATATATATATATATATATATATATATATATACATATATACATATATATATATATATATATATATATATATATATAAATATATCTGTCTATAAACCAATGGGTTTTTTTTAATAAATAATTTTATGGTTAAAATAGAGAGGATTTATTTAGGACATCCATTTAAAAGTAGTTTCTCAATTAGAAGAGTGACTGGGTGATTATTTGCAGACGTTTCCAATCTCAACGTTTGTTTACTGGAGCATAATAAAAGTAAATTGTTCCTGATATGTTCCCTGCAACAAATTCCTCATAAAGTGACACTTGATACCTATTTTGATACCTATTTTCCACAGTGTTACTACACAGTGGTGCTGGCTAACTCAAGATAACTTATTTCCTCCAACAGTTGTAAGTAATGTCCCTGTCAATTGAAAGAAAGAAAGAAAGAAAGAAAGAAAGAAAGAAAGAAAGAAAGAAAGAAAAAAGTTTCATGCAAATGTCTGTAGTGATATTCATGTTCATCTGTGTTGTCTGCCTGTTTTTGTGTAATATATGTAAATATAAAAAAAAATTCGGTGTTTTATATTTACATAAATGACACTTTGGTCAGTGAAAAGTGTCCACAATTTAGAACCATTATTGTAGTAATATCCATGTTTTATCTAGATGTTGTTTATGAAAAAATATAAATGTAAAAGTTATGGCATTTGGAAACCTTATCCTAAACTCAAGGAACATATCCAAATATGCATGATGTATATAAGAAAAAGTGCAAATAAAATCTAGTTTATGCTCTGATATGCATGTGTGTCCCATTCACTACAAACCAGATGTATTAAATGTTTTAAAAACTAAATGTAGATTGATGATTCGAGCCCTATGCCTTTCCTGCAATGATCTAATTGGGGTAATTCTCACAGAGTAAGTGACTGATAAATCTATTAGTCCCCCTCCCCTTTTTTAAGTATTGAGCAATGTTATCATTGTCTGTTGACTGTCAAGATTTGTCCAGTGTCATGATTATAAATCTCCCTATCTCTGTACACCTATATTTATTTGAGATCTGATGCAAACTCATTATCTATTCCATATAATGATTCCCTTGGATTTTTTTCTTTCCTTCAGCTAAATCTGTGAATGAATGGTAGTGTCTCTTCTAAGTTTATAGCCACTGCTTGGGCTCCTAATCACTGAATATCGATTTTCCTAACTCTTTTCATCCAACTAAAGACACATCTTAAAACACTCCATCCCAGAGTGTGCTATCTGCTTTATATACACTAATACAATGATTTAGCCTTCCACGTAGGGAAGGATCGTTCTAGTTCCAGCTATGTGTGTGTGATCAGTAAATATTTAGTGTGGAGACATCTTCAGCTTCTCTTCTGATCAATACCCATCCCACTAGGGGGTTACTATTGTCCAGCATAAGGAGTGCTGATTCCTCTTACACGCACATTCCTCCCTCTCTCCCTCTCTCTCTCATCTCTCTTTCCCTCTGTCCCTCTCTCTTTCTCTCTGTCTCTCTCTCTCATTCACTCTCCCTTTCAGCCACCTAAATATGTATATATTAGGATACGTTTTTGTCTTTAAATGTTAATCATTTGCCTTATTTTCTGTCTTTATATTTAAACTTATATTCTATTCTTTCTTTCTTTCTCTATTGTATGTGAAATATATATAAACTATCAATCATACCGCTCACCTTGATTTCTAATGTTCCCCCCCTCCCCCTCTATCTAAATTCAGTGAACTGCCTATCCTTCAACAGTCTATCTGTTAACCTACCAAAGCTATATGTATAATCCTTATGATTCAACAAAATTACTTTAGTTATTAAATAGTCAAATCATAGAGAAATAATGCATTTGGTATAACTGAAAAGTGACAGATTGGGTTAGAATGTATTTCTCTGTTATGTTCAGGTTTACCTTATATTTTTTCTTTGATTTTATTTTTAGCTGTCTTGCATTTATTTAGTTCAGTAATTGTGGTTGATTAAACATGGTTTATAATATTTAATTATAAAGTTTTATTATGAAATAAATATATATTAATGTTATATATAAGGAACATTAGATCTCACACTGAGTCAGTTCTCATTGTGTATTATCACTTTATAAATCCACACCAACAGATATGCATCTAAAGATGTTGGGGTAAAATCATTATATGTATTCCCTCGACACAAATAATGTTTCATATAAGTGTTATACCAAAGAGAATTAAGAACAGAAAAGTTTTAACCTAGCATTTGCCTTAGTATTCAAATAGAATAGAAAATGTATGATATTTTAAAATTCTACAATATGTACCTGTTCTTCTTTTGTCATGCTCAGGGTAAATTTTGAAAGCATACGCTAATTATCATCATCATTTCTAGCAGTATTAAAGTGGGGAATTTGCCTTTCTAGTTGCTTTGCTTAATTGCCTTTCTCGGCTGTCTTTATGATAGGAGTGTTCTCTGATTGCTAAAAGAGAAAAACACAGAATTTATTGTATTTAGCAAGAATACAGACAGAAAATGTTGCACAAGTTTTTTGGTTGAAAGAGCACATATAAGACCATTGAGAAGCATTGATCCGAAAAGACACAGAGAACAAGTAAAATCGATTTGAAGCGACCCTCTCGGTCCCTTTTCACACCATTCAGAGACCCCCATTTCTTATAAAACAAAAGCAGTGTCTTGGGAATGGCAGGGTCGAGAATCCAGCCTCTCAAGCACACACACACCACTACTGCAATTCCAGGATTTAAAGAAAAAAAAAAAAAGGTTTGTCACCAAAAAGTGAAAATTTTGCACAAGCTGCACCATGATCACTGTTATAAGTGGAGTTATTATTTGGCAGCATGGCTTCAAGCTAACAATTTGAAGACACTTAAGGGTAGAGCCAATGTCACCCTTGACCTCTGAGTTCAGAGTTGCTGCTATCACTATTATGTGGGCCAAAGTTTAAAAAACCTCAGTTAGTGAACTCAGCCTCTGGAACAATATGAAAGACCCAAGTGGTTAGTTTAGAAAATACAGCTAGCATTGCTTAAAAATTCTAAAGGAATTATAATTATAACTGTTACATTATAGATACACGTTAGGAAATACCTTGAATATACCTACAAACTCTCCTTGTGTACATATTCATATAGAAATCTCACAAGTGTGTTTATTATTATGGGCAAGAAATTATTTTCTACTGCAACCTACATATGTCACAATATTCAATCAGTCTGTCATGTGAACCACCCCTTAATAATTACCACCCTGGTGATTCCAGGGTTTATGTCTCTCTGGTAATTTATAAGAAAACTAGTTTATCTGCTTCTTCAGAACTGTCTCCTATATCTTACATGAACTGATTATACTTTTCACAATGGAAACTTTGTAATACAGCATATTTGTGGTATTAATGAATAGTTAAAAGACTTATGTTCCTTGTGATCTACACTCAGAGTTATTTTCCTTAAAGTCTATAATTGCAGTGTCTTCATAGTTTCATTATTGTTTGAGGTGGCAAAACCATTTGTAATTTCCATTAGCCTGTAAACATGCAATTAGCATTCACTGCTGTGTTTAACTTAATTCCTATTAAAACCAAGGACAAGTGACAGTGAAAGAGCATTTGTTCCATTCGTCAAATTTGACATACATATTACTATAACAGTTTGTTAAATAAATCCTCCATATTTGGTCATCAATTTATTAAAGTAACAAAATAAAACACACACAATATATATATATATATATATATATATATATATATATATATATATATATATATATGTGTGTGTGTGTATATATATATATATATATATATATATATATATATATATATATATATATATATATATATATATATATATACTATTGCATGTTAGCTTAATGTATATGTTGATTGGGTGAGTTGGTTGCATGATTATTAATACACTATGGTAATATAGGACGTTGTTTAAAAAACTTATAACCCTTAACAGGCAAGTTTTTTTATGCAGGACAGTACTGTTTAAGAAGACTTTAATGGAAAATAGCAAAATGTTTACATGTAACCAGTGCTGCCTCATTTTGCACATAGTGGAGACAAAAAAACACCAATCTGACTTCTTTATGACAGATTATTAAACAATTAAACTAGGATATTTATTGCAATTCCAGCTTTAAAACACTTAATGAGATAATTAAGTTGTATGTTTATTGGGGTATGTTTGTAAAACAGCCCTAAGGTACTGTGTGATTATCTGTAGTTCAAATACTTTCATACATCTGTCTAAAAAAATCCCCATTAAGTTAAAGATTTTTTTTTTTTCCAATTGGGCGAGTGGTTTAAGTCTCATCTTTCCCTGCCCCAAACTAGAAGGTGTAGCAACGCTCTCTTCCTTCTAAGGAATGAGATGAGAGGAGATCACTATAAGCAGCTTCTTACCTTGGGTATGGGGATTTTCTTAAAGGCGAGGCTCACATTCCTCACAAGCTGTGTTCTAGCTCCCACAAACCCACTAGATTTAAAGTTATAGCGTCTAGTTTTGAAAGCCAAATAGTTCAGACAGACGTCTCCTTTAACCTTTTTTTTTGCTTTACCCTCGTTGCATTTGCCTACTGTGTGTCAGTTTGCTTAAAATAAACACAGTAAAAGCCAGATCCTTTTCCCACTCTTTGCAAGAAACCGTACAAATAAAGGAGTCATTTCACCTGCCTAACTAAAAGGGATTAGAAAGAAGATGCAAGCCATTTGGGACGCAGAGCAAGGCAAATACGTGTTTGGTATGTGTATTTTCTTTAATGCATGTGTTATTTTTATTACCTTGAGATGTTCTATCGCTTTAAGTGACTGCTTATTAAGATTACTGTGCAGCTTGTGTGTGCTAGAACTAAATGTGCTGCTCGCTTTGTTTTTGTTTGCTATTTTACTTGCAGCTGCATGAATCAGTTAAAAAGACACAAGTAAATGCATTGTCAGTATAGCTGTTGTAGCTTCTGCCTGCAAAATTATTAGCAACGCAATTTGTACTGTTCCAGTTAAACTGTAATTAGCTAGATTGGTCGAGTTGTTCACATAGAAAGAGTACAGAGAATCCTCATAAAATAGGGCTAATGTAAATCTAGCTGGAACCCCATGAATATCACAGTTACAGAAAATGCAGTGCTGGTAGTGTACTCACCGGGCTGGCTGTTGCAAGGGCTGTTTCCAGAGCAGATCTGCTTGGATTTCACAGTGCTGGACGTACATCTCTTGGCTTGAAAGGGAATGCTGTGCTCAGACACACACGGTTCACCAGTGAAGCCCAGAGAGCAGCTACCACAGTAAATCTACTCAGTGCTGCTGCAGACGATGCACAAACCAGCAACTTCACAGAACAGGCTAGCAATGTCCAAGCCAATTAACTTTAAGTCCTTAGGAGTTAATCAGATTAATATGTACATAAGTTTCTTTCTTGCTTGCATACGTGAGCCAAAAGTCGTTTCCCTTTAAGATGCTGTTGTTTTTTTTTATTGTAGTTTTAGTTTTAGGCAGATGAAAGCCTTACACTAGGGGGCAGACAGATACTGTACTTGCTCCAATCTTGAGTATTTTTTCCTTCACAGCATATGCTCTGATTTAGCACTGTAAATTTTTCAGAGGACCCAACTCTGACAGCCCCTGGTGATTTTCAAAGTACCACAAGCTAGTGGTTAAAAATTGCATTGACTTGAAAGTTCAGAAGAACACAATAAGATCCACTTTCCCTATTCATAGGTTTTCACAGTGGCAGGAGAAAATATACACATACACAAATACTATCAAACTTATCCATACACACATCCTATATTTTTCACTGTCTTGTTCTTTCACACACAAACACAGACACATACAAACACACACACTTATACACACACACACAAACATATACAAACACACACAATTACACCCACCCACACAAACACACACACACACACTTACATACACACAAACACACACAATCACACACACAAACACACACAATTACTTACACACACACACATACACACACACACAAGCACACGTACGCATCCATAGGTAGACATACAGACATATGCATGCACATATACTTATTCAACATTGCTTTCTCTCTCTCTCTCTCTCTCTCTCTCTCTCTCTCACACACACACACACAAATATAATTCCATCTTTCACAAAATTTTACATACATATATACCATATCTACACATTCACACATATACCCTTGTGTACAGATACACAATACACAAATAATGACATATACATACTCACACATACATTAATATACAGTTATATACCAAATGTACTACGATCAGAAGGATGTTGGATTATTTCAAGCTTTATTTTTATTTAGTGTGTCCAGGACCAAACCAGAGATGTTGACCAATTATGAAGATGTTCAAATCGATATTTCTGATTGTACCCATAGCTAACAAGCCCCTTGAAATTAACGTGTAAGAATAACTATAATATGCTTTTATTTTATTAATGTATTCCAATATATAAGCTGACCTCAAGGCATATATAGATTTGATACACATCAAGAATCTTTCTTTGATAGTTAATATAATAGTACTTGAAATTAAAATAATTTATTGGAATTGTATATTACTAAGAATGTAAACTGGTGATTTTTTTCCGTGAGGCAGTGATCCTTTTCTAGCTAAAAGCATAAAAAGGGTCTATGCAAACTGATCACTACTGGCCTAATTTAAATCCCTTGGCTGCTTTAAGATGATCTTGTAAGAAATGTATCTGAATTTACAACTATAGATTGCATTCACCAAATAGGGGATTCCTTATATAAATTGACCTGTAAATGTACTCACTCGGGCCAATAATACGATATTAACTATAACCTGATGGCCTAAATGGGTTGTTAGTATATAAAACAGTAATGCAATTGTGTTTGTATATTTGTTATTAAATATATACGAGTATTACCTTAAATGTTAGAAAACACAATATTAACGAAAATACACTGTGTGCATTATAAAGCAAAGGCTAATAATGGGAAGATTTGCAGTTAAGTAGAAATATATTAGAATAATGATGTACATGATTAAAATGATTAATATCTGTCATTACATAAACATTAACCCTTCAACATAATATACAATTACATTTAATATTTAATAAACTTTTTGCTTACATCCACATTTAGAATGGATTAAAGAAGGTGTATTCCGGCTCTTACATATGTGCCAACACACAAAATAGAAATATGTATCTATGCCTACATGATAAAACATTAATATTGTGATCTGCACAACAATTTTTCATTGCTATGGTTTTGGGGGACTCATACCTTTGATATAGCTATAGCTTAAAGTGATCAGATAACAGATAGATAAATAGATAGATAGATAGATAGATAGATAGATAGATAGATGGATAGATACATAGATACACAGATAGCTACACATATAGATTAGATAGATAGATAGATAGATAGATAGATAGATAGATAGATAGATAGATAGATAGATATAGATAGATATAGATAGATAGATAATAGATAGATAGATAGATAGATAGATAGATAGATAGATAGATAGATAGATAGATACATAGATGCATAGATACACAGATAGATTAGAAAGATGATAGATAGATAGATAGATAGATAGATAGATAGATAGATAGATAGATAGATAGATAGATAGATAGATAGATAATGTAAACACAATGTTACCTATAAAACGTTTGCCTTGAAATGTACTGCGGTATAAGTAACACAGGCTAAGCAAAGCTCTATATAGATCTATATGTATATATATTCAAACAAAGCAATGAACCTTATTGGTGTGGTAAACGTCATTATTTAACTAATTTACAGACTTTGTGAACATAGATATCCCTAATTGTTTTTAATGTTACATGTACGGTTATCTGCAAGAGAGGTTTGTATGCCATATAATAGTTTATACAGTATAATCATAAAATATAACATTTGGAATGCAAGTATGTGTCAGTATGTTGCATATATTATAGATAGATAAATATATAGGTATATATACATAGACGGATTATGGATAGCTATAATTATGAAAACACATATAATAGAACATATCACTTTGCATTTACATAGATGAAGTGTAACCTAAAGATACAAATACCTTAAAATGTCACACATATCATCCTTTCCGCTGGTCCAGAGCTGTTTCTGACAAAACAAAATCTTTTGGAGTTTCATGGTTAAATTGCAGTAAATTTGTAGATGTACCCAGATGATAATGTCATTTTGCCTTGTATGTGCAATTAGGGATAAACCAACAAGCGTCCCCAGCCCTGAGTGACAGAGAGCACTTTCCCTGAAGTAAATAATGGTCCTAGCTATTGAGTTGCTGATGGTCAAGTGATCAAACGGTACCGACCCTTATTCTCTAACACAAGAGTATTGTCCATCTGAACCTTTATCACCTCGCCTGAAAAAGCCTTGTCTAGTGCTTCATTTTGCTTTTCTTCTCAACTCAAAGCACGCTGTGTTGCTACCCTTCATTTATCTGTGGATAAAAATGAATTAAAGTGATATATATATATATATATATATATATATATATATATATATATATATATATATATATGTACATACATAAACACTGTGTCCATGTATATGTGTATATATGTATCTCTAAATTTATGCATCTCTATTATAATAATAAATAATATTAATAGCCCATTTAATGTGTATTCAAATAAATACACAAATTGTAAATTTGTATAAAAGTTATGCATTGAGATTAGGGGTACAGCCTTATGTTACATTATATTGGAGAAGGCTTCTGTCAGGATTGTGGATGTACTCTCATCTCTTTCTCTTTTATTTTTTTTCTGTATAGGGGATCTTGGGGTAATAATACTAAGTACTAAAAATGTATATGTACATGGCTCATACATAATACTGTAAGCAAAATATAACTTGCAATCTCTTATGTGAGTGATTCAGTTGCAGTGTCATTAAAAAAATAATAATAATGGTGATGATAGCACTATTTTATTACAAATGTAATCAATCTGAAGTAAAGATAGCAAACATGACATTAAGATTTTCCCAGGTTTATGCTTATTTCTCCTGATTATTCAATAAATTGTATTAAAGTGCATGTTCCCCAGTATAACCTCATTGTGTGGTGTGATGCAGCAGTGCTGGGAGCAGTGAATGTTAGAGAGCAGGCTGTCTCTAGGACCGGGCAGTGCACAGTTGAGGGAACCCTGTACCACTAGCTTGGCCTGACCAATTGGGTGGAAGGGGAGGGCTGGGAGCTCTGACCAGTTAAACACAATCTCTTGCCTTATAAGGAGAGGCGTCTCCATGGTAACGTGTGCTAAGTTGCAGCAGTCGTGTCAAAGTTCACTATATAGAGAGCTCAGTGAGCTGATCGGAGAGACACCACTCTGCCAGCCCTTTCCTACAAATCGCAATCACTTCCTACCCCCCCTCTTTAGCATATTTGATCACTTTGATTCCCAGCTCTTGCCTTTTATTTGAGCTTTTTTATTCTGCATGAAGGATGTCCAGCAGCAGCAGCAGGCTGTGAACTGTTTCCCTTTATTATTGTTGTTGTTATTATTGTTATTATTATTTGCTGCTGGAGAGTGGACTTCTTTTCATGTTGTGAGGCAGCTCGGAGGAAGAAGCCCTAGGAAGGAAGGAAATCTGAGCAAAAGTCTACAGCTTTGCCCCCACTGCTGGAGAATAAATTCCCCCATTCTGGTTGTCAGCGCTGGAGAAGAGCTGGTCTCCCCAGTCTGGCTGTAATCCTTAACCCTTCCTCTCTACCCATTCCCATGGCTTTTCTGAATGGCTGACTGTGATGTTCCCAGGACCTGGCCCCCTGCACTAAGTCTGCTGCCCCTCAGCTGCTCAGAGACATTCCCACCAAGTCTGCAGATACTCGGCCAGAAGAGCTCACTATTCTGTTGATCCACGTCTGACTCTTTGGTTTGCTTTTTTTTCCTTCGTACCCCCTCCCCCATTTTTTTGTATTATTTATTATTAAAGCTGCCTCATCAGAATCCCCATACCATCATAAGAAAAAGGGGGAAAAGCATCCAGTGTGGAAACGGTTTCCAATAGATATGGCAATGGTAGTGGGTGCGTGGCGAGACCCCCAAGACGATGTGCCAGGAACTCAACCTTCTCAGGCGCCTCCAGGGCAAGGACCAGCTGGGGCACCTCACACCCCACAGACCCCAGGGCAAGGGGTGCCCTCTACGACCCCAGCTCAATCCAACCAGTCCAGCCAGAACAGCCAGAACCAAGAAAAACAACAGCAGCAGCAGCACATAGAGTGTGTAGTTTGTGGGGACAAATCGAGTGGCAAACACTACGGCCAGTTTACTTGTGAAGGTTGCAAGAGCTTCTTCAAGAGAAGTGTCAGGAGGAATTTGAGTTACACTTGTCGTGCCAACAGGAACTGCCCTATAGACCAGCACCACCGCAATCAGTGTCAATACTGTCGCCTCAAAAAATGTCTCAAAGTTGGCATGAGACGGGAAGGTATTGGGATTTCATTTGTTTTCCAGTCATGCCTATTGTTCTTTCCCCCCTTCATCATTCAGATTAAGACAGGGAATTGTGTAACTTTCTCCTGCATGGATAGGACAATGAGTTTGCATGCTTTATATCAACCATGTCTTATCATTTATATTGTTTTTATCACTTATTTAAATCACTGTTATTTAGTTAGTATTTATCAAACAGAAAAAAAGTTTATTATAATAACAAACAAAAAGAAAGGGGAAAAAAAGGAATGAAAGAAAGAAAAATAATTATTAAATCGGGCACTGAACAGGTTAATATTATATTCAGGATTTTTTTTTGACCCAGCAGCCATCTCCCTGGAATAATCTCCATGCCCCCTCTGACCTAGAATGTCATTCTGCACAGGAGTTATAACTGATTAGGATCAGAGGACATTTTGTGCATGCTCCTCTAACAATCTCCCTTTATCTTAAAATAAAATGTATTTACTATGTAACTGGAGGATCAAGTTTGTAGGATAATATTTGGAGGTCACCCTGTGAGAATTAGAAGCAATTGTGTTGTAAAATGAGAAAAGAAAGGCTGGTCTGCTATAGCTGTGGGAGCCTGAGCATGCTGTGTGTGTCTGGGAGCTGCAGTTATGTAGGGTAGGGGTTACAGCTCTGCCTCGTTTTCTTTGTGTTCAAAGCCCTAACGAGCCTTGCTGTGTTTTAAATATCACAAGCAGATTCCAGAATATGTAGGAAACTCCACAGATTACTTTTTAGATCCCTTAGCCGTTAACAGCTTTGCATTTCCTATGCCTGATATCTGGCTTCCTACATGCAAATCTGATCAAATAAAAACAGAGGCCTTCAAATCTAAGCAGCTGTTAAGAGTGTAGAAATAAAAAAAAAAAAATCCTCGCTTTGTTCTTGTTTTTTTGTTTTTTTCCCCCACAATTATATTCTAAACAGTATAAGGCCTATTTTAGGGCACGGTTAGGATATAAAAAATATAATTAAAATCAATCAGCAATATTATATGTGTAGATGGAAGAAGGAAACATAAGGACAATATCAGCACATATGGAGGAATAATTGAATGTCTTCATGTTTGGGAAGTCAGCAGATTTTTTTTTATTAAGCAAGCATCGCTGTGATATTTAAGCAATTGTAGAATTATGTGTTTTTTTTTTAGATTATGTGTTGTAATTTAAGCACTTTACAAATATGCATATTTTAAATGTTAGAAAAAAACATATAACATTAAAACATTGTAAAAGTCATTGTATTTAATGTCAGATAGCAAATACAATTGCATGACTTGAATTACTAGAATCAATTCAGATTTTAATTGCTGTAGTTTCTTCTTTATTTACTGCAGCCGTACAGAGGGGCAGAATGCCACCCACACAGCCTACACATGGTCAGTTCGCCTTGACAAATGGGGACCCACTCAACTGCCATTCCTACTTATCCGGATATATATCCCTTCTTCTGAGAGCAGAACCCTACCCGACCTCTAGATTTGGCAGCCAGTGCATGCAACCCAACAACATTATGGGCATCGAGAACATTTGTGAACTGGCAGCCAGGATGCTCTTTAGTGCTGTGGAGTGGGCAAGGAACATTCCCTTCTTCCCAGACCTGCAGATCACAGACCAGGTGGCACTTCTCAGGCTGACCTGGAGTGAGTTATTTGTACTCAACGCTGCCCAGTGCTCAATGCCCCTCCACGTAGCCCCTCTGCTGGCCGCAGCTGGTCTCCACGCCTCCCCCATGTCTGCGGACAGAGTGGTCGCCTTTATGGACCACATACGAATCTTCCAAGAGCAAGTAGAAAAACTGAAAGCATTGCACGTTGACTCTGCAGAATACAGTTGTTTAAAGGCTATAGTTCTCTTCACTTCAGGTAACCATACTTCTTTACTCCTATAAACTATATATTGAGTTTGACTACATTTTTTATATGTGGTTTATGTTTCTTTGATGTTTGACCCACAAACAAAAAGTAAATAAGTCACCCAGAAGGTTAAACACATTGCTTTAAAACCAGCCCTAAAGTAGTTTTCTAAAATTAGCTTGCTACATCAATTAATATCACCTTGCTATATTTAAGTTTTAAACTGTAGGAGATAAAGTTATAGCACATATAGTATTATTATTTTCATCATTATTATTGTACCATAATCTGAATGAAATGTAAAATGTCTATTTTCAACATCCAGCAGTAGTTAGCTATTTTGTTTGTTTAGCTGCATGTCCCAAATCATTTGGATTCCATGTGTACTTCTGAATAGGACGAGTTAAGACAGGCAGTTTAGATTTCACAGCTGAACTAGTGAAACTTAAGACCGAATAGAAGTTTTGGAGCAGAAACATATAGGAGTCAAATAGGAGTGCACAGTGTTGAATGAAAACATGGAAGAAATAGGTGACTAAACTAAATAAAAATAAAATAAAAAAAATGAATAATAAATGTAGATTTCTTTAAACACAACTGTGGCAGTTAAAGAAGAACTATGCATGTGTTATGAAATCTAATTAGGCGGTATTGCGGATTAATTTGTGTGAGTAATATATCTGACAATAATTAACTCTTCAGGCCAAACTATGTAATACAAATTATACTTTTCAAGACAGACTGCCTATCTGGGCGGCGTGTCTTTAATGTCATTCCTTGTGTGTCTTCTAGTTAACTCAATAATCAGACTGATCTATAAATAGTATTTTTTTTAATTAATTTTAATCTTGAGGTTATTATATAAAAAAAAGTGGCCCAAGGGGAAGAATAAAAATAAAAGAAAGAAAGAAAATTTGAGTTCAATCCAATTCAATATAGCTTTCAATTGAGTTTAGGCAGCTAAGCATTTTCTGTATTATTTTGTTGATTTACTTCCAGTATATTATATAACTACATATAGTATTTTCAATGCTAATGACTTATTTATATGTTTTATTTAAATTGAAAGGATCACGATGATGGAATAAATTAGATATATTGATAAATGCCATATTTAATACTTTAGTACTGCCATGCTTGCCTATACATAATAGTGCATTAGGCTGTGCATTATAATATATTTATGATTGTTTATTTTAGCTAAAAAAATATATAGACAATATTGTAATTTGCTTCTTTAAAATAAAACATATTAAAAAATGTTTTTTTTTTAAAATAAGTTGCTGTGAAATCTTTGACCCATGCAAGACTAAAGATTGGAATAATTTGCATACCTTCTTAATGGTGTGTATAAAAGAATGCATGTGTTGTTTTAAGGCTGGGGAAATAAGTCAATGGCAGGTTAGGTTACAACCTGGTCTCATTTGCCAATTGACTTTCATTTTTTTAAACGTACTTATTGAGTATTTGGACTGTGTAATTCGTCTCTGGATCCCCTGCTTCATAAGGGGCCTTGAAGGAAAAAGGAAAAAAAAAAAAAAAAAACAAGTGAAGAGAGAGATCAGAGTTTGCATGGCTGATTCTGAACAGCCTCTACTGACCAGATGATCCTTTGAGGACCACTTAAGACAGATTCACAGACTAAAGGAAAACCCATAGTGCTCAAATGAGAATATATTACTCAGACTTGGATATCATTATTGTAGACTGGCTATCAGTGGTCTTATCTTGTATTATTATGCTATAATTAACAGGCCTCTGAGTAATATTCTGTCTACACATGCAGCTAAACTGGTCATTCCCTATAGGTTGTTATTCTATTACCTCAAAATATTAGAGTCCTAATAAAATCCTGTGCATTTAGGGATGGGGGGTAATCTTAATTACCAAGAGAAACTATTATTGTTTATAAAGTATTTAGCCTTATCTTTCTGCATCTTACTTGTACATGAAACCATAGTCAGGTGATTCCATTTCATATTTAACCTACTTTCTTGCAGATGCCTGTGGCCTTTCAGATGTTGCCCATGTGGAAAGTTTGCAGGAAAAGTCTCAATGTGCATTGGAAGAATACGTTAGAAGCCAGTACCCCAACCAACCTACAAGATTTGGAAAACTGTTACTTCGCCTACCTTCACTTCGCACTGTCTCCTCCTCTGTCATAGAGCAATTGTTTTTCGTCCGTTTGGTAGGTTAAAACACCCATAGAAACCCTAATTAGGGATATGCTACTCTCTGAAGCAGTTTTAACTGGCTTATATGTCCATCCAATAAAACATAAAGTATTGAAGGGAAAAAGGGGGGCGGTGGGCAAAAGACTCTGGGTCTGGTTGCTAAAGGTTCCTTCTGCTAAGAAAGGATATAAAAGCTGTTACAAGTTTACTTAAAGAAGAGAGGGAAGAATTTATTGGACTGTGAAATAAAAAAAAGACTATCAATGAACTTTTACAAAAAAATGCATTTAAACTTGTGTCGTTCAGAACAACTTGCAACTTATCATTTTTTTTTTTGTAAAAAAAAAAATCAAAGAAAAAAAAACCAAGAAATTAGTCTTTTTTGTAACCTTTAAAAAAATATCGCTAAAAGTGCATTTAAGGAGATGTGGAGAAAATAGCAGAAAGGAAAGAAAGTAAGTTCTTTTTTTTCTCCAAATTATTAATTGTCCTGTGTCTATGTATCTATAGCTGTTTTATTTCTTTTTGTATTTTTCTGGTTCCAAACCAGTTTATTCTGTGGTTCTATAATATTTTTTGATATATTCTTGGCTTAAAATTGTGTATCCTTTAAAAAAATATATATGTTTCTACAAGAATTAAAACAGAGTCACAAAAAAAACACCATAGGAAAAAAAGGAACTAAAAAGAAAAAAATCCTAAATTGGAAGCGCACTTACAAGTGATTACATTAAATTAAATACTGAACCTGAGACCTGTAATGATTTGCCTATTTGAACCACATACGTTACTTCACTACACAACCAGACTTTTGTTTTTTAATTTTCACAAACAAAATGAACTGTGCAATAGAGTGGAGAGATAGAAGCATTGTCTTAGACACTGCAATATAGTTAAATTGCATATTTTATAAACTGGGATCCATACAGTATCTCATAATGTTCTGAAACTCCTATACCTGTTTGTATATTTGCAATCTCTTTGTATTATAATTGTTGATATTTCCCTTTTTTTAAAGAAAAAAAACTACAATTCAAATCAGCATGACAAATAACACTGTTGGCACTTATAGATAAACGTGATTGATTCAGTATCTTAGAGTTTTACAGTTTGGTGTTAAAACTGAAGGTTTTTTTTAAGTGCCAACTTTTTTTTTCTGTATACTGTAAAAGTTATAATATCTGCAATGTTTTGGTCGAGTCTTTGTGTGTTATATTCCAAGGAAATTGAAAGTATTCAGAAATTAAAATATTATTTGATATCTGAAAACTGTTTGGCTGTCACAAATGTTTTCCCAATCCAAGAGAAAAACAAACTACATTGCATATTATATGTGTTTGGTGTGTGCGTGGTGTATATATATATATATATATATATATATATATATATATATATATATAATATATACACACACATACACACTCACACACACACATACACACTCACACATTAACCCATTCGGCTCCATGACAATTGGCTTTTAGGTCTCAATAGCACTGAATGGGTTAAATCTAGTGTCTATTTATTTACTCTACTTGATGTTTGTCCAAACGTGTAGCAGTGTATTTGCCTGCCTAATTCGGCTGGGAAAAAAAAGAAGCTTTTAAATCAATGGGTTATCTATGGTTTAAGAGGAGCTATACAAATAGCTAACCATTCCTTGTCTCATAATCCCCTATTTAATTAAAAATGGATTTTCAAGAAAAGGGCCCGTACATAAGTGCCTGTAGAGCTATTTTTAACTAAATATATTGCTGTTAAATATACACGGAAAAAACAGCTTATACTTTATAGTCACTTAAAATATATATATATATATATATTGTAAATATCTGGAACACTCGCACAGAATCATCTAGGCAGAGAATGTATATACAGGTCAGTTGCTTCCATTGATATTTTTCTTTGCATATATCATTGTTGTTGATAGATTTTTTTAAGGAAGTGACTAAGCTCTAGAGAACCATGGGTGTTGTTAACATATACATTGACACAACAATTTTAATTTTAATTTGACTTGTTCAATTCTGAAATTAAAACATTAGCATATTATATATTGGTGTAATACACCTTTAGTACACATTGCAAATCTAGCTTTCCTGACATATTTTGCGCACTTAGCCAAATACACTAGGCCCCTTTTTCCCAATAAAACACAAACAGTGAACTGGGTTGAATAGGTTAGCAATTAATTTATTTATTTGGTATTCATATTTAAAGCATAAAACAGATGTTAAATATATGGAAGCTTGTGATTAATAAAAAATAAAAAAATAAAATCATTCCTCAGCCACTCTTTATTGTGGTTCCGTCCAAACGGGATACATTTTAAGTCAATTAAATTGTAATTTTAATTTATTATAAATGCACGCCTGAATCAGAAAAGATGTATGTTTGAATGAGGCTTTGGAAATTAATGATACATCTCCTAATATATATATATATATATATATATATATATATATATATATATATATATATATATATATATATATATATATATATATATAGTATAGTATATGCACATAGAGATATACTTCATTTGCAGGGTATTACTGACCTCTAGATTTAGGTTTTTCTATTGCAGGTCATTATTTGTGAGTGTGTGGGAAGTTTGTATTAAAACAAAAAACACAGAATTTCTTATTTGTTTTGTGTTAGCCTGTTGTAAACATGTGTTGTAAATTGTCATTGGTATTAAATTATAATTTATGATTTGAAAATCAAAAAGGCATGTCCCTGTCTCATTATGTGTGCGTTGAATGTAACAGTATCTGTTCAGGTTTTGCAACAAGCCATTTTGCACTCATAGAAAACTTTTTTTTATTTAATGTGCATGATCATTAAACAAAACCTGTGTATGCATGTACGGTGCTTAGAGGAGGATTTGTTTAAGGACTCTTGCTAGGTTTTAAGTTTATTACATTTAAAGAAAGTTTTTTCTTTTCATGCTGAGTTAGAACAAAAGATCTACCAAACATTTTGAAAAAAAAGGACAAAAGAGGGGGATGTGATTTAGGAACAAGTTCTGGGGAGATGTTTACTCCTTCACTGCTAGAGGCGCCTTCTACTACTTCTCTGCAATGCTCTGCAGCTCTGTTCAGGAGGGAATGGTTAACCCGGACTGCTATGCATGGGCAACACTTAAAGTGTCTTTTCTCCTGGCTGCTCTGAGCCTGCTTTATTTCTTCCAGTGCTAGTGTTAGTCAAACACGATCTGAAACAATAAAACCACAGTTGAGATCTTTGATCAACTCCACTCTATAGTACATCTAAAACGTGTAGGGGGGGAACCCACTGAGCATTAACCTTACTTTGCTGTATGTCACATACAAAAATAAACGGTGCAAATGTGTATATTCCATTCCCCCAATGAATTTGTGAATTATATGGCAATTTGCAGACCGTCCCTATCCCAGGGATCCCACAGTGAAGGCTTCTTAACGTTATTTTGTTCTCAGGGCTTATGTTTACGTTAAGTGGAATTTTTAGGGGGTGCTTTAGTGGGAATCCAAGCGTGTGAAAGTCTGCCTTTAAGCTTGCCTGTGACTTGGGTGTCCTATTAGCTAAGCCAACATGGCGTCTCTCAGTGCAAAGCTAAGGCAGAGCTTAGTAATAGAAAAACACATTGAGGGAAGACAGGCAGGGGGATCTGGGCTCTGGGAGAGGCAGAGAGAGAGAGCTCAGGAACAGGCTGCACCGTGTAGCTGCTCTTCCTGCTGCATT
Organism: Bombina bombina; assembly: GCF_027579735.1. Lineage (NCBI taxonomy): Eukaryota > Metazoa > Chordata > Amphibia > Anura > Bombinatoridae > Bombina > Bombina bombina. Next base: position 611,668,160 of record NC_069504.1, on the reverse strand, counting down.
GTGTGAGGAGCAGGAGGGAATCCAATGCGTTTAAACCGATCTGCACTCAGGCATGTTCTATATGAGAGGGAGGGTTCTTCACATATGTATTTTATTCTACACAAGTGTGATACATATTCATACACTAGTGATGGGCCAGCAAATGAGTTGTGTTTTAAGGGAGATAGCATGGATGGCTACCCTCAAATTACATTTTGTAAAATTGGAACACTGGGAGTCATAAGTGGTTTATTAATAAGCAGGAGTAGTTCCTTTTAAATATTTACATGTTATACCTCTGTGTTAAAAGGTTGCAAAACAGTGTCAACATCTCAGCACATATTAAAAGCGTTTTCATTACATGATGAAATAAATAAAGCTATACATATAATGAATTATTTTATAACAACATAATCCACGATAAATGGTATTACTGCAAATTACACAATGATGCGCTTATAATAATGGAAATAGTGCACTGTTTAAAATTCAAATGCATTTCAAATCCTCTTTTATTCTCATCAAGAATATAATTATTGAACTTGAGTTTAACTGTTAGATAAACCTCTGATTAGGGAAATATGTGATGATATTAAATCATTTTTGAAAGGGTTAATAGTGTCTGGTTACGTCAGAGAAATTCGATTATGTTTTGTTACGTTAGGCAACATGTTGATTTAAGTACATTTATCTTTTTTTTTTTTGGAAGAGACACATTATTTGTTTTACACTGACATCCAACACTTTTGTAGTCTGAGAGGAATGGTAGGGGGATGGGATGGTATCCTGGGGACAGTCAAGGGGTTAAGATTTTTAAAGCATGCAAGATCTGCTCAAGGTGTTGGAGATAAATATTCAGAGCAGAAAGTGTAAACATGAGAGTGGATTGTAGAGCTAAGTTATATAGACCAGCCTGCAGTGTACTGATCACAGCCAGCTACACCAGAGTATCTGTCTAGGGACTAGGGGTATCTGCCTGAATTATTGAAACCAGACTCTTTCTCTTAGCTCATATACTCACATAGCTAAAAGACCTGTTAGAGAAGTTATAAATCTTATCTTGTCTCTGATAATACAATGATAATAGTTCTTTTAGTCTTTTAAATTGAACTGTAAAATTGTGACTCGTGCATTATTGAACTAGTGTCATAAAATAGGCTGTGCTATCTGAAAAATGATCTTTTGTTGACAAATTGAAATACTACAGTAAGGGGCACCACGTGCAACGTAAACTAGGAGCTCCAGAACTTTAAACCCTTTTAGAGACAATTTATAGTGATAATAGGATTCCTTTTTGAGGGAGGTAAAAAAAAAAAAGCTTCTTAGAAGAGAAAAAAAAACAAACAAAAAAAAACACACATACCAATGATTAGCTAAGCAAACACATCTGCTTTCTTAGTTTCCACAGTTAATTAACAAAACAGGGAGGTTTTTCACCTTCTGGAGAATAATATTTTAAGAGGAATCTATCCTTGCAATATTCATTTTATTGGGATTACCGATGGGAAATGAGCTTGGATATTTTTTCCTGATGTATAGCTTTATAGTCCACCCCCTTTACAAAAATATTTTTCCACCAAAACATCTTTCACACAGAGGGAGGGAAAGGAATTGCAGAGCAACTTAGCAGCAATTTGAATCAAGCCTGCGCTGGGCTGATTTTAGTTGACAGAGCGTGTGTTCAGGCAGAACTGTATAATTTGCACTTCTGCTCCTTTATTAGACTTGGACAACGAACTAATGAGCTTTCCCCTAGCACAATGTCAATTGTATTTATTTCCTTATACAAAGTTTAAGATGGTCCAAAGGGTCCTATAAAAATATATTTTAACATTTAACATTTATAACATTTTTAATTAAAGCATTAGGTAATATATTTTAATTAATTTATCAAGTGTGTGCAAGTCCAAACTATAATATATTTTTTTCTGTTCTATATAATTATTGAATTGAGACATGATAATTTGGGAAATTAGATCCTTCTTTATCATAAAGGTAATTATGTTGAATGCCTCTATGTGTGCCTGTGTGAGTGTAGGTGTGTATGTGTTTGTTGTGTGCTTGTGTGAATACCTGTGTATGTGCATATGTGACTTGTGTGTAGTGTATATGTGTCTGTGTGTGTGTGTGTGTGTGTCTGTGCTTATCTATCCTGTGTATGTTTGTGTGTGCTTGTGTGAAATACCTGTGTATTTGCCATATGTAGCTTGTGTGTGTGTATATGTGTCTCTGTGTGTGTGTGTCTGTGCTTATCTATCTGTGTAGTGTTTGTGTGTGCTTGTGTGAATACCTGGTGTATGTGCACATGTGCTTGTGGTGTGTGTATGTGTCTCTGTGTGAGTGCTTATCTGTTCTGTGTATGTTTGTGTGTGCTTCTGGTGAATACCTGTGTATGTGCATATGTGCCTGTGTGTGGTGTGTGCTTATCTGTTCCTGTGTCTGTGCATGTTTGTGTGTGCTTGTGCAAATACCTGTATATGTGTGTGTGTGTGGGGGGGGGGGGGCTCTATCTAACTTTATGTTTATAATATGCATCTATAAGTCGTGAGTATGAGCTGACCTCACATATAAATTCAAATCTACTTATTAAATATCTGGTTAGTGTTTATTTAAAATGATAAAACTGCCCCCCCTACTATTATAGGGGGAAAGAGAGCACTATTACAAACTTAAATATATAAAACCAACTATGCAGTTTATTGAGACAATTTGCCTGTACCATATTTTGTCCCAAACATTCTATCTATCCTAGACGGTTTTTAACCCTTGAGCACCAGTGGG